>NC_134486.1:187548046-187640546 GCF_040206685.1 Ascaphus truei | reverse complement strand
TACATACACACACACACACACACACACACACACACACACACTCTCTCTCACTCTACACAGACAGGGGGGGGGTCGGAACAGAGGAAAGGCCGCGACCAGCACCACCACCCGCTCCCCCCCCCCGCACGCAGACAGCGGGAGCGCCGGGTACAGCGGTGGGGAGAAGAAACCCTCCGCTCCCACCTCCATGCAGGCAGCGGGAGCACCGGGCACGTGGGGGTATCAGAGGTAAGCGGGGACCTGAGGGACATCCCCGCTCCCATCTCCTGCCCCGCAGGGTGAAGGGTACTGCGGGGGGAAGGGTGATGATGCGCCGATGCTGCTGGGGGGTGGCGGTTTTGGCCGGGGGGTGGGGTGTTAGTGCTGCTGGGAGACATGTCTCCCGGTTGCTGCTCCTCCAGCGCGCGCAGGGAGAGCCGGCGCCGGGTTCAGCGTTTTTTTTTTTTTTAATTTGCTGGCCCTTGTTTCCCGCTGCTGGCGGCCCTGATCGCGGCGCCCCTCTAGCCAAGCCACGGCGCACCAGGGCACCGCAGCGCACAGTTTGGGAAACACTGATGTATATACTTTAAAGGGGCAGTTACTCACACGCTTCAGTTAAAATATATACTTAAATGCCCCGACATACGAAAAAGGCTTTTATAAAGATACAATTTTATTTAAACATATTGAATCTTTAATACAGAGAGCCCTCAACCATATACATATTTAAGGTGTTTATTTGCTTTGCAAGTGTAAGGACTTACAGTAAGATCAAAACACAATCTCATACCACAGAATTTACAATACATGCTGCCTTTGTAAAGAGACAATTAGGATGCTCACACCAAATGTGAAAATTTGAACGTAGCAAATACTGTATTTGGAAGCTGCACTAATTCAGGCTGTTCTAAAACATTGAGAAAAATAACCACTTTTAGGAAACCTCTAGAATATCATATAAATTGTCACCTAAATATTTGGAATCAGGAAGTTGAACTACACATTAAAAAGATTAGGAACCACTGGCGTTCGATCCTTTTAAAACTGGTATCCCACCCAAGTAGCATTTGTTTTGCCTCTTGGATCTCTTCCCCACCCCCCCCCTTATGTACAAAGTGCATAAAGGAAGATGACACAGGCTTGGGTCCCCTAAAAATCTCTTGTAATAGAATTCGGATTCCACAGAATCAAATAGTAATTGGGTTATTAATTTGTACCATGCTGCAGAATATGTTGGCACTTTATAGATGTAACCCCTTGTAAAATGCATGCAGCACTCACACACTTCCCCCTGCCAGACACCTCTCCAATGTACGCTCAGCATGGGACTGATGATGCCCACGGCATCAGCAAATAACAATGGACTTTATAGTGGAGGGACTAAGAGGGAGAGGGAGTCTTTAAGAGGCCCGGATGGAGCACATGGGGGGCAGAGCTTCTAAAGTCTGAGGGATCTTATGACTACCGGTGGCGATCCAGAGCCAGGCAGCGATCCGACCGAGGTCAGCGGATGCTGGCTAAAGGGAATGCAGGTCGACCTGGAGAGTGGGGTGTGAGAGGAGCATCCATTGGCAAAGAGTAGGAGGCAGGCGCACCGTCAGAGGAGATCGTCAACAGAAGCCACGTAAAGGGTAGCGAAGCATTTGCGAAGTACAGGCCTGCTGTGTAATTACACCAAATAAAAACTCAAACAGTGTGGCGGTACTTTCACACAGGTCCGTATATCTAGCGTCAGGTGGTATTAAAGACCGAGACACTGGGACACATGAGTGCTTTGTTGGGATTGTTTATGACGTTATGCATTGTATGTGCATTGAATCATCCTCCAGTTGAGGATCATATGGTTTATTTGGGTATATGAACAAAATTACCTTATAAATACCTTTGTGCTATACACCTCAGCGCATCTTGCCTCACTTTGTCTGACCTATATACTACTCAGACCCCGGCCTCAGCAGTAGGTGTTAGAATAGAAGGGTTACATAAATAAACAAAAATAATAATTGATGCAGGGCAACTGTCATTCTCTATCTTTTACGCGCCTCGTCGGTATTAGACCACATGCCCGGGAAAATATGTGGCTCTCTCACAGTAACGCTGCAAGATTTTTGGAGTCAGACTAATGGCCCATCGGATTAACACAGCGGAGGGTCCCAGCATTTGAATGGAACTCACGCTGTGTGAATCCTACCGGGCTGCGAGTCCCATTCAAATGCAGGGACCACTGCTGTATTAATCCGATGGGCCATTTCAGCCTGCTCTGGACCTTCACTGCGAGTTACTGCGAGATAGCCACATATTTTCCCAGGCAAGTGGTCTGATACTGGCGGCTGCATCTGTGTGCCCTCCTGTTTATTTGCCACTTTCTATATGTCTCTGTGTATATCCTTCTGCTCACTCCGGGCCCCTTTCCAAGTATTCTGGGTCCTCACTAGAGGGACCAGCCACAAGGGTGGGAAACACTGAGGCAGTCTGTAATTAAGTGTGGCTCACACACTTTCAGCCACCTCTCATTCTCCTCTCCTTTAAAGAAAATACACTTCTATCTTTCTTTTGTACTTCCGTAACCCAGGCTTACATCTTTACCAACTATTCATAAAAGGTTGAAGCATTGAGGTAGCTCTACAAATAATGGAAACTACAAAATGTGACAAATAGCCTACCATTTTGTATGCATGCAATCAGAAATCTGAATGTAGCCATGCCATCTGTGGCTACTAGTTTGTTCCATCCTGGCAGTAAGTCCTCGTACAAGCAGGCCTTGCCAGTAGTTGATATGGGGTTTTCCCCCTCTGAGGAGCTGCACTTGAGTGACAGCGAGAGGCGGTGACATCAGGCCTGGGCATGACAAAATCATGAGCCAGACCTGGTAACCTCCTCCTGGCAGTACTTAAAGGCAGGACCACCCTAAATTTAGTAATGTCTTCCCCCCACTTGAGAAAGGCAGGTCACACAACTGGGAGCCTGAGATTGGGGCCTTCCCTTGTGCTCTTCCCTCCGGGGAAGAGTGAGTGTGGACCATACTTTTGCGTCTGCTAGGGAGGTGGGGAAGAGCTAGGATGGCTGTGGGTGACATTGGCATGTAGTGACGGTCCACGGACCATCATCCAGTGAAGAGCTGAGAGTACTGCATTGGGCAGAAGCCTGCCGTGTAACTGTGCTGTACAGAAGACAATAAACTGTTCCTGTTGTTATATACCTCCTGCCTGGTGCGTGACTTTACTGGGGTAAGAGGTAATAAGTTCTACCATGGGAGATCACCTTCAGTTCCTTGAGCCTACGGCAGATGGAGGCGCTGCACTGCTAAAGAGATATGTGGGGTATGAACCCCAGAATCCTAGTCCTGTGTCCCCACTACCACCGGCGAACGACTCAGCCCTCCTGTTGCCAGCAGGTATATGCACCATACACTGTAGTAATGGACAAATCTCCCAATGGGTGGGGGAAACACCATTACATGAATATCTGTTGTTTATAATGTATTGGAGACAAGCAGATTTGGGGAGCCAGTGTAAGGCAATATTGTCCCTATTCAGTAGGACTCCCCTTGCACCTCATATTTGAATGCAACTTAAATCCTCCATAGCAATGAGAGTGCTGATTCACTGAATACTGCATATTTTAACCCAAATAATAAATCTAATACAAAATGTCTAAAGTCTGTGAGAGCATTGAAAATGGTAAAACTTAAGATCAACTCCAACTGAATATTCTTTACAAAACAGATCTTAGAACAAATACTGTATCTTGAAGACTTAAATAAGAAACAAAGAAAAAAATAATGCTACATTCTCCTGGGAATATATACTTGTTTTCATAAACAAGAAATGCAGTGCATGGTAGTACAGGAGTGTTAATTAGTTCTGCTGGGGACGGAAGTAACACAGTATGTCTTAACAATTGCAAGCATAAATATATTCAAGCATAAAGTAAACCTACGTAAGCACAAGTTAACGCATGCAATTTAATCATCCACAAAAGGGATAGACAAGAAGTAAATTTTTACTTACAAGTAATTGAACACATAGCAGGCTTCATTGTTCCCCCAGATAACAAAACATACATATAACGTTATAATGCAGAATACCACAGAGTTTCTATAGTACTCAATAGCAGTGTTGGTGCCGAATATCCCATCATATCCCATGTAAAGGGAACAATGAAGCCTGCTACATCTGTACTCATCCTTTCTTCAGCTAAAGATTAAAAATTGTCTCAATTACCTCCAGTTTTTATCCCTACTGCCAGCTTCTTTTCACTCAGGTCAAAATCAATCTCCTTTATACAGTAGTACAGCGGTGCGCAAACTGTGGGGCGCGACCCCCAGGGGGGACGCGACACTGCCGACGGGGGGCGCGGGGTTTACAGAGGCCCCGCGCGCTTCCCGAAGGCACTTAAATTAAGTGCCGGGGGAGCTGCAGGGCCTCTGTAAACCTAACTTACCGTGGCTCCGGCGGCTTCCTCCCTGTGTTGCCATGGCAACGCGGCGTCAAAATGACGCTGCGAGGTCATGTGACGTCACATTGCTATGGCAACGTGACGTCATTACGCCGCAGCGCGGGTAAGTTGGGGTTGGGAGGGGGGCGCGGGAGTGAGGGGACAGCCGGCAGGGGGGCGCAGGGAAAAAAGTTTGCGCCCCCCTGCAGTAGTAGATTGTTTGTAGTAGCAAAAATGTGTCATCAGCATAAACCAGCTGAAAAGAAGGAGCTGGCAATAGAATTGGAGCTGGGGTTTCCCATTCCCACGAAGAGTTCAACATTTATACTGGACATGAAATATATGAAATTACTCGAAAGAAAGAAGTAATAATGCACAAATAATGTATTAATTTGTATAATTAACAGAATATGTGTGTAATTAAATTCCCTGGTTAATCAGACATACAAAAGCAAAAATCATATACCATACTAAAGTACTTTCTGCCATTATTGGTCTACAATATTTTAAATCCACTGTTGCATACTAAAATACCCACTCTATAAGTAATAACCAGATCAGTATTTCCAATGAAAGATAAAATGTATACCATAATGAACCTACATTTTCAAGACATAATTAACTTACTTGCATTTTAAAAGCACTATACACATTTACTGGGCAAAGCACTGTAATCAATACTGTACATGGGACACAAATCATTGTTACTGTATAAGGCCGCGCTTATAGTCCTTGCTGCGGTCCCAAACCGTTGCGTCACTCCTACTATAAGTGAACGCGGCGGATTCAATACATTTGTTTTGACACAACGTAATCACGTGCTAAATCGAATATTTATCTTGCAAAAGTCCTTTAAAAGCTTCCAAATAGGCAGTAAAATGTATTAGTTATCAGGTATACTGTAACATAATTGGTTATTTTACTATTTTTACATCTGCGCAACTCCTCCACATGCCTCACCCTTTTCAGCTATGTGTTTTGTCAATCAAAAAACTTGAATTACTGTATCTGCATGCATTGTTACATATTCAATGGCTATATTAAAACATTTTTTTTTAGAAGGAATCCCATACCAAAATTAATTTAGTGTCAAGTTATATAACAATTTTTTTTAATATTGTAATTTATCATTTAACAATTCCTAAAACGAGGAAGTTTTCATTGTCTTTTAACTTTCTGGTTTCTATGGCTATTCACCGTTGTTGAAAAAGTCAATAACTTCCTTCATCCCACTCAAAATGGTATTTTATGGTAGAAAAAAGTATTGCAAGCACGTCATTGCATCACGTAAATGGTTCAATACTTTATTTTATTCCCAAGACCTATTATACAAGAACAACTACAGTATAACGTCCAATAAAGTTTCACAAAATGTAAAATATTTCGTTTTAACGAATATCCAGGATGTTAACAGAACGCCATTATGAAAATAAAAGGCCTTGTTTGTCTTGAGAATCAAAATTTGCTATAAATGCTCTTATAAATTTTCCAACCATTATAAACTTGTTTTTGGTAATGGATGCTAAAATGAGATGATCAACTCTGCCAATTTAACTTTGTTTAAAAGTTATGCAGAAATAAATAGTATTACACCATGCAGTCAGTTGTCAAATGCTATTTTCCAATAGGATCATTTTAAAAGCAGTTTTTCAGAAGATAAACTTCCTGAACAACCTTTTCTTAAAAGATTAACTTGCACGTTGTGGGGAAAAAAATAAATAAAATGATGTGCACTGTGCACTGTTTAATATTCCTGTGAATCTTACTAGTGTAGCCAGGTTCCCCTTTACCGAGCTAACCCCCCTCCTTCTGTGGCTCACAGCCGCCGCTCGCGAGGGGGCAGGTGCGCGAGCAGCGCGATAACTTAGAGATGCGGGCGGTTGCCGGGGACGCGAGCGGGCCGTTGCTAAGGCCGCGGTCGCATCGCAAGGGTCCCGGCGGGTCGCGGTGAAAGAAGCCGCCATTGCGGGTTGCGTTGCGCATGTGCAGGAGACAGAGTTACCGGGAGGCTCACAGACAGGTCGCGCATGCGCAGTGAGAAGCGCAAGAAACCTTGCCTACCAGGGAAGTCTCTTGGAAGGGACAGCCAGGGAGCCAATAGGGCTGGAGGATGGCCCTGCAGGAGAAAAGAGATACATTTGGCGGGCTTGGGGCACGTTAGTCAGTTGGAGCCAAGAGAAGCTAAGGGAAGGAGGTAGGGTGCAGGAGTCAGTGACTCCCTGCACTAGGCCAGCAGCCCCCAAGGCCCGAGCTAGCCCTGAGCCACCCTGTAGTGTGAGTAGTGTCAGGGACAGCCTCCGGGTTAGAGACCCTGCCACTTACTGTCTAGAGCCAGATATGGACACAGCAGAAGCTGCGCGTCCGTGCAGAGGTTTGGGCTCAGACCCTTGCTGTTGCTGCATCAGCCATCCGGGTGGGATCGCCTCGGACGGTAGTTCCGGTGTACAGTCGACGTCGGGATCCTTTGTGAAGTTCCTTGGCAGGTCCGGGCACCGGAGTGCCCGGCAGGTAACCTACAAGTGCACCAACGATTACTATCATATTCACAAGGGACATAGTGGCTGCGCAGTCACACATATACATCTCACTTGAGGGTGGGGTAATACTGTGTGGGGTTGCGGGACACTGGGTGGGATCATCCGGTGGAGGTGGAGGTGAAGGTAGCGTCCTGCGCGATGTAGATTAGTGTCTCCTCTAGGGAGGGACACCTGTTGGTATATGTGTATATGCTCAAGGTTATTCATGCAAGTAAAGTCTCTGGTTGTTTTACACGTTGTGTGGAGTGATATATATATTTCCTGCGAGGAACCACTCCCCCTCTGGTGGGAGCCATCACAGGTGGAGGCGCTGCACCAAGTAAGAGATTATACATCTTATCATACGTACCCCAGGCTCTCCGTGGCAGAGGCTTAGGCCCCCTGTGAGCCTAACAGGTAGAAGCACCACGCTGGGTAATGCATATAGATCCCCCTACATACACCATATCTGCGATTGGGGGGGAGGGGGTATAGGTTACACTAGCAACACAAAAGCATTGCTGAGTGCATTGTACATACCCCCAAATGCTAGAATTCTACAGGGTGATACTCGTTGACTAGAATAGAGACTGAGAATATCTGTAATGCATAGTGACAGTGTATGCATGCATATATACACCCTGAAATGTTATTCGTCACTGATAACTTTTATGGAAAGGTAACAAAAAGGAGGCATGTTATATTACAGTTTGTGGAATGTTCTTTTTGTTTGTTTATGAAGACCTATTTTTAAATGAGAATATTTTGAGATTGCAGGCATGAGCTGGAGAACATAAGAAAAAACACATACTGTATCAACAAAAGAGTAGTGTCAACAGTGTTTACTAGCGTAGCATCAGTGGTGCTTTCACCAAAATCTATGTAAGCCGGTCCCCCATGGTCCCCAGCAGGCATAAGAGCAAATGACACTTGATGCCAGGGAACCAAACCGCGGCAGAGATCTTCTGCAGAGGCAGTCACATTCCGTGCGTTTAAACAAGGAAGGCAGTTGGAGCCGGGACTCAGAGAGGGGAAGGTGTGTAGGTGCAGGGGTCTGTGACCCTCTGCACTAGGACAGAGACCCAAGGCCCCGGCTAGGCCCAACTCACCCTAGATTATGGCTGCTCTAGGGAAGGCCCCATTAGTTAGGGACCCTGCCTTTAGGGGTTAGCCAGATAAGGGCCACAGCTGCTTCTGGAGCATCTTGTTATCTGCAGTCTGGGACCAGACTGAAGAGAGGGACCGAATATCACCGCAAGGGTCACTTAAGAGGGAGATGTTCGGCCGGCGGAGGATATCGCAGGATCGGCGGACCCCTTTACTTCTCCTTGTCAGCGTGCCCGGGTGTCCAGGTACCTGCCCACCAAACGTGCAGCAACACTACTGTACAGTAAGGCGCTGATCACGCCTAGAAGGGAGGGTATTTTTTGGGGACACTCAGAGGGTGAGGTGACTCCAGGACTTTTCTTGTATTGTATTGTGGACACGGTGGTGGGACAAAGCCCTGCGCGGCTAGTGATAACTGTGATAGCTGTAACCAGTAGAGTTATTCTATCCTCTGTGTTGATTTTTTTATATATGACAGTAAAAGGTTATTGCATAATCTGTGAGCTGTTATTATTGGTTCCTGTTCGGGGTTATCTCATAATTGGGATCCTGTGCAGGTGGAGGAGCTGCCACTTTATATATGTTTGTTAACTCAGGATCCCAATGGTGGGGGCTCAGCTCTCTGTGAGCCTACAGGTAACGCCAGCACCAGTAGTCCCTTCATGCTAGAGGGAAAAAGGGCTACATCTAAAAGAAATGTTGCAATCTGGACAAGAAGTTCATACATTTTATCGAAGCCTACAGTATGAGTGTGTTAAAGCGCAGAAGTACTCATCTTAAAATCTCCACTGCTACCTGCCTCCATATTCACAGACAGGAAAATGTGAGGCTATTTGCGGTGACAAATTAGACTGGACCCCGAGCCCTTCTCTCAGGATGACATAATTGATCCAGCCGCATGGACACAAACATTGTCTCACTCATTTCAGCACTTTAATATGATCGGAAAATCCTGCAGCCCCAGGCTGAGGTGCGGTACTAGAGAAAAGTGGTGTTTTCCCGCTGTTATACAAATGTGCTCAGACGTGAGAGGAAAAACCCTGTCAAAAAAACTTATGTCGCTCCTGTTTCCACAGACATGCCCTTCATCACACTTGTCCAGAGTGTCCTTCGTAGCCTCTGGTGCACCAAACTGGAATTTGTTTTCGAACCCCCATAAAATGTGTATATGATGATACATGATTTTCCCTACCTGAAATGGATTCCCATGTGTGTACCATAATTCCCTTACACCTGGGTGTATTTCTTATGCATATCATGTATTCCTATATGGCCTGCAGTACCCTTGTTTAACCCAAGGCTGCAGCCAGGCAGGGAGCAGGCGTGCTGGTGCTCATGAGCTGCACCCTGCTCGGCCAGGCGATTTGTGGCCGGCTTGGTTCTCGCTCGCCTGGGGGGCGCAGCCACGCCTCATTGGGCGAACCGCTCACGTGTCGCAATTGCGAGCAGCAAATTCAAATTTGCTTGCTCTGCAAGCACCTAAGCGCAGAGCAGGCACAGGCGCTTGCTCACGCTGGCTACACACATTGCCTCAATGTGTTTCATCACAGCCAGCGTGAGCGCGCCAGCCCGCTCAGTGCCACCCTGGCAAGGCCTAAGATCCTAAGCCCGCCCCATCGCCACTTGGGTTAGTAGGGCCAGGGTTTGATATGCTTTTTTTTTTTTGCCGGAACCCTAAAATGACACTGGGGAGGTAAGCCAACTGCGGCTTTACCCTACACCTATCTGAAATACGGGCCCCTGTTGTCCCATATCGTTCAACAAAAGACGGTTTCTATCTTTTGTACTGCTCAAAAGATTCACTTTTTGTTCTCCCACTAAAAGGACTTCCAGATGTACTTTGGCTACGGCAGTACCTGGCATCTAGTTTAACTAAGTGTTCTCCGTTGTCTCTGAGTCCCTATGTCTTATCATTTCTACTGTATATTAGGTGTTAATTGTGCTTAGTTTCAGCTAAAATAAATTCTGGTTTATTAAACCACTGTGTTCTGGCAATTCAAAGATCCTTGGTAGTCCAATCAACCATGATCGTGACAGACTACTTGTTTTGGTTACATTAGAATGTATAGTTCATAATAAAGAAACCCCTGGATTTGTAAGGAAGGGGCAGCATGACTTAAGGCAGAGGGGCCCCTCCCCTAAGTTGCTGTTATGTCAGGCCAGGGGTTGAGTAAGGCTTGTTATATAGTATCTGCGGCCGTGCGCGCGCCAGTGCAAACGCGCTTGCACGTGCCAGATGCTTTTTGTGTGTATGCTGTGAGCTGTGAGTTGAGAAGGTACTGTGTGTTTATGTATGTGTATGTATATATGTGTGTGTATGTATGTGTAATTTATTATTAATTAAAAAAAAGCACATTGGAAAAAAAATGTTATTAACATTATGCAGACACATACATACAGTGGTGTGAAAAAGAAAGTACACCCTCTTTGAATTCTATGGTTTTACATAGCAGGACATAATTACAATCATCTGTTCCTTAGCAGGTCTTAAAATTAGGTAAATACAACCTCAGATGAACAACAACACGACATATTACAACGTCATGATTTATTTAACAAAAATAAAGCCAAAATGGAGAAGCCATGTGTGAAAAACTAAGTATTCCTTATGATTCAATAGCTTGTAGAACCACCTTTAGCAGCAATAACTTGAAGTAATCGTTTTCTGTATGACTTTATCAGTCTCTCACATCGCTGTGGAGGAATTTTGGCCCACTCTTCTTTACAGCGTTGCTTCAGTTCATTGAGGTTTGTTGGCATTTGTGTATGCACAACTCTCTTAAGGTCCAGCCACAGCATTTAAATCTGGTTGAGGTCTGGACTTTGACTGGGCCACTGCAACACCTTGATTCTTTTCTTTTTCAGCCATTA
This sequence comes from Ascaphus truei, assembly GCF_040206685.1. Classification (NCBI taxonomy): domain Eukaryota; kingdom Metazoa; phylum Chordata; class Amphibia; order Anura; family Ascaphidae; genus Ascaphus; species Ascaphus truei. The sequence continues at coordinate 187,629,636 of NC_134486.1, read as the reverse complement.
TGTTGTAGATTTGCTGGTGTGCTTGAGATCATTGTTCTGTTGCATGACCCAATTTCGGCCAAGCTTTAGCTGTCGGACAGATGGCCTCACATTTGACTCTAGAATACTTTGATATACAGAGGAGTTTATGGTCGACTCGATGGCTGCAAGGTTCCCAGGTCCTGTGGCTGCAAAACAAGCCCAAATCATCACCCCTCCACACCATGCTTGACAGTTGGTATGAGGTGTTTGTGCTGATATGCTGTGTTTGGTTTTCGCCAAACGTGGCGCTGTGCATTATGGCCAAACATCTCCACTTTGGTCTCGTCTGTCCAAAGGACATTGTGCCAGAAGTCTTGTGGTTTGTTCAGATGCAACTTTGCAAACCTAAGCCGTGCTGCCATGTTCTTTTTAGAGAGAAGAAGCTTTCTCCTGGCAACCCTTCCAAACAAACCATACTTGTTCAGTCTTTTTCTAATTGTATTGTCATGAACTTTAACATTTAACATGCTAACTGAGGCCTGTAGAGTCTGAGATGTAACTCTTGTTTTTTTTTGCAATTTCTCTGAGCATTGCACGGTATGAACTTGGGGTGAATTTTCTGGGCGTCCACTCCTGGGAAGATTGGCAACTGTCTTTAATGTTTTCCACTTTTGAATAATCTTTCTCACTGTAGAATGATGGACTTCAAATTGTTTGGAAATGGCCTTATAACCCATCCTAGATTGATGATCAGCAACAATTGCTTCTCTAAGATCATTGCTGATGTCTTTCCGCCTTGGCATTGTGTTAACACACACCTGAATGCTCCATTTTAAAAAGGTGGTCACACTTGCTGATGATCAATGAATCAAGGGCATTTGATTAGCAGCACCTGTCTACTACTTGGCCTCTTAATTCCTATGGAAGCACTAAGGGTGTACTTAGTTTTTCACACATAGCTTCTCCATTTTGGCTTTATTTTTGTTAAATAAATCATGACACAGTGTAATATGTCATGTGTTTTTGTTCATCTGAGGTTGTATTTACCTAATTTTAAGACCTGCTAAGGAACAGATGATTGTTATAATGTCCTGAAATGTAAAAACATGGAATTCAAAGAGCGTGTACTTTTTTTTTCACAACACTGTACTGTATATACACACAAAAAAAAAATATATATGTATATATACACACACACACACACACACACACACACACACACACATATACATACATACATACATACATATACATACATACATAAATATACATACATACACATATATACATACATACACATACATACATATATACATATATACATATATATATATACATATATATACTGCTGCGGCAGAGTTTATTCGAGCATTTGCCCGTTCTCTGCCGCAGCAGTAACCTGGCGCGCGCCGGAGGGTGCCGGCGTGCGCCGAAGCAGCGGAAGAGCGCCCTCCGATCGGGGCGCTCTCCCTACCGCTGCCGGGTCCGCCGGGTCCCCCGGAACCCCCTGCCGCCGTCCCTCGGGGAGCCCTGGACGCGCGTGCATCCCCCGGCTTGCGGAACTAGCCCTGCTCGATTTAAACGTGTCGGTAGTGTATACTGTGACAAACGCCCCTCTTTTGTAGTGCTGACGTCTGTCTGGGTTCTTCCCGACACAGTCTTCTAGGGTTAATTATACAACAAATAGGATCATTCAAAGTATTATGCTGCTTAACTCAGGCTTCTGCCTGCTTTATTTTCATCCAAGTAAGGTACTGCAGCTTTAACATGTGAAGGTTAGAGGTACTCAGATACTTTCATTCAGCAGTTCACATATTTCAGTGTTACAATATTTCCCACACTGTTATTTCAAGAAATAAAACCAAAATCATATAAGCAAAATCCTATCCCTTTCAGGGATCTAACTACACATCAGAATCAGTCTCTCTAACAGCTGCTGGCCAACTAAACTGGTTCCCCAGCTTAAAACAATGCTCTCTCATTTAGGGTCACAAGATACAGCACAGTCTTTTAGCAACAGCAGTAACCATTTGTTTTGTCTTATCTGTTCGTGGTGTCCAGGCAAATCCTCTGGTACTGTGATACGTGGAGGGGCCGTCAACCCCGACACTGAATGCAGGGGAGCAGCGACACCCCCAGCCCCCAGGCTCTAAGGAGAGAGAGTGAAATGCAAAACCTCTCTGCTCTAAATACCTGTGCATGTGATTAGAAGAGCAGGTGAGGGAGAACTAGAGCCATTGTAATCTGTGGTCTGGATTTTCCATCCAGCTGCCTGAGTTAATGGGAAGCTGTGGAACGGATCATTTGTAACTATTCCTGCACTTTCTGCTCTAAAATGGGGCAGAAAGCTGCCTAACATCTTTGGACTATGTCACAATACATAAAGCAACTGTAAATATTACTGTATGTTCATTTGCATGTCTTAGACATGTCTGCAACCCTGTCTTTCCCCATTGTCACCCAGCATACAGCGCTTCCACTGCAGCAAGGGATTCTGGGAAATGACATGCAAATGAGCACTCAGTGCCACCTTTTGTCTCAAGCTCGTATTACACAAGCCAATCCTCAAGCCAATGCATGCTGTTTTAAACACAGCTTTTAGACAGAGGCTGGGATGAGATGCAAAGCCATTAAACCCACTCACAGACATGTTTCAATCTTGATGGGAAGCTCGGGCTTGCCACGGCCAAAGCCCATCCTTCCACTCTCATTCTAGATATCTCTGTGACTTGAATGAGAGTGGATGGAGGAAGAGAACCCTCAGTCCTGCTGGGATTGGAGCCCTTTCTCCAGTTTATTCGTGTCTCCTCCTGGAGGTGCTTGAGATCAGCACTCCTCAGTCGCTCGAGGAGGACTTTTTCTAAGTGTAGTCTTTTTGCTACGTGCGCGGTCATGAGATTTTCCTCGCGTCAGGTACTCGTCTTATTGTAGGCATACTGTATGGCAGCAGTTGCAGAGCGTTTCAAAACAGCCCTTTGAGTTTTCCGCTCTTGAAGCTGTCTCTCTGCCCTTTTCCCACTCAATGGGGTTGCTAGTTCAGCCTCTTTGGGGTTAAGTTGCAATTCCACACCTACTTCCAGAGAGAGAATGTCCCATCTTTTCAGCTTCATCAGCTAAGGATTCTTCTGGTTTTGATTCAGCACGTGTACTGCTGCGGCCAAGTTTATTCGAGCATTTGCCCGTTCTTGGCCGCAGCAGTAGCCTGGCGCGCGCCCGAGGGTGACGGGCGCGCGCCGAAGCAGCGGAAGAGCGCCCTCCGATCGGGGCGCTCTCTCTACCGCTGCCGGGTCCGCCGGGTCCCCCGGAACCCCCTGCCGCCGTCCCCCACATCGCGGGACACCAGGGCTCCCTCGGGGAGCCCTGGACGCGCGTGCAGGGGGCGCAGGCTCCCGAAGACGCGTGACCGCGCGTCTTCTAGCAAGCCGGGAAATCTCCCGGCTTGCGGATCTGGCCGCACTGCAATTAAGTGTGTCGGCAGTGTACCTTCTTTTGTTGCCTGTTGGGTGGCTGAAGGTTTTGGAAGTGCTTGTTTAGGTGGTTCAAATTTTGCAACCTTGTCTTTCAGATGAGCGGTATTCCCAGCTCTAACTGTACCCTTATCTTCATGGGTTTTTGAGGCTGTGGGATACTGACGCTTATTCAGGGTCAATACTTGTCCTTGTAGGACTGTAATCTCATCCGCGAGAGATCCCTGTTTTTTGAGTGCGTCTTGCAAGTCTCTTCTCAGGGAATTTATCTGCACGCTTTGCTTTCTCTGAGCTTGCTTCCACATTTTTATTGCATTGTGAAGCACTATGAATTTCTTTGCTCGGGCCACAGTTACTTGTTTTAGTTTCTGGACCTTCTTGTGCTCCCTTTTGTGCTGGGTCACCTGGGTTCTAAGCTTGGCCTCTAGCGATGCTTTGGTGACGCTCAGGGTAGCCTTCAGTTTCTCATGCTGCTTTGCGGGGACATACTGGGTCATCAGACGTTCCTGCAGCACTTGAATTTCTTTAAAAACCTGTAGATTGTCTTCCTGCAGAGTTCGCTGCTTCTCCTCGGCCTTCTCGAGGTGCGTACGCAGACCTTGCAGTTGGTTCTGCAGTCGGTGCTCTGCTTCAAACTACTCACCTTCCAAAAGTCTATTTATTTCCTTAAGCTCGTGTAGCTTTTCATTCTTTTCCTTGACTTCGTCTGTCAACTGAAAATTTTCTTCTTTCAGTTTTAAGTTTTCTCTTTTTAATCTTGAATTTTCTCCATTTCCAGTCTCTGTACTATTCAGGGCTTCTTTGCAGTCCTCCTTCCATTTACGCACATCGGCTTTGAGAATGACAGTCTCCTGGCGTGAGACTTCCTTCTCTAGGTTGAGGGTCTTAAGCTCCTTCTGAGAGATTTTGAGATCTGTATCAAGATTGACAATAGTTTCTTTAGATATGTCCAGCTCCTTAGTGAGACTGTGTAGTTCCTTTCTGGAAACTTCCAGATCTGTGTGGCAGCTGTTGGTCTCATGATGTGAGGCATCCAGTGCTCTGCGGAGTGTCTGAAACTCTTTCTGCGATACGTCCACCTCTGTCCGGACACTGTTGACCTCCTGTTGTGAGGCATTCAGCTCTACGCGAAGAGTGTGAACCTCTTGCTGAAAGACTGTCATCTGCTTTAGTGCCTCCTCATACTTCCGCTTCAGCTTAGTCATCATTTTATCAGATTGGCTCTGCTTTTCATCCATGGCGGAAATAGTAGCATTTGCAGTATCTAGCTCAGTCTTGAGATCGTCCAATTCTGTCCTGGCTGCAGAGTACATTGCGAGCACATGTTCCTGTAGCTTCACGTTATTTTTCAGTAGCTCCGCGTAACCATCTTTCTTTTGTTTCAATTGTTCACGGAGTATATCACAGTCACGCCTGGCATTTTTCAGGGCATCCTCAGGTCTGGTCAAGGGATCGACACTCACTAGTTCCGGCTCCGCTTCCCTGGGATGGTTGGTTGAGGGTTCCTCACTATTGGCACCGGACAGACACTTCTTTGGGGTACACGACTTCTTTGATTTGGATGACACCGTCCCTTCAGGGATACTGGGGTCTCCATCTTCATTTGAAATTTTAGCAGCGTCACTGGAACCACCCGGCTTTTCTTGCAACTGTAATAGCTGATGGAAATATTCGGTGATCCACTGCTCCCGCTCTTTCTCCTGCTGATCATATTCGTCATCAAAGGGAGCGGTCTTTTCGGCTCGTGCCGAGTTCAGGCACCCCCACCATTCTTGGGGTGTTTTGTGGGTGTGACTCGGTTCGGGTTCCCTGTAAGAGATGTCTTCCTCTTTATTGGACTGGAAGGGCCACTCTTCCGTGGGGTAGGGTTCATTACAGGAACGCTGCATCTTGTCCTCCATTTTTAGGCTATCAGGTGTAATTTTCTTCCTGACCTCAGGAGGCGCTATTGCAGCTGTTGCCACTGTAGTTGCTAGAACCCCCATTTGTGGTAGTCCTACAGGTGGGCATATTTTGCTTGTAGAGGTCGTAGCTCTCACAGGCATCTCTGTAGACTTTTTCTTTCTTGGGTAAGTTTTACAATATCAGCAGTACTGTGCATGCATTTTCTCTTATCAGGTATACAAGATGTGCAGTTGCTAGGTAAAAACGTCTATTTGCTTTACACCATTTACTTGCTAGGTTTAATCTCTCATTAGGTATGCTGAATGTGTAGTTGCTAGGTAAAAACTTCTGTTTGCTTTACACCATTTACTTGCTGGGTGCAATCTCTCTGCTTCAGCCAAATAATGTGATTTTCTGTTTGAGTTCAGTCTCAACTTTGGGTATTATGACATTCACTCTTCACACTTTGGGATACCTTTTACACAGTTCAGCAATTCCTTTTTTTCTAGTAGGCAATTTTACCCTCGGCACTTGTTTACTGAAAATTTCCCTGCTTCAGCACAGTCTTGCATCAATTTTCACATTTTTCTGCATATACTCCATTCACAACTGGTAGTCCTATGCGGTGTGGCAGCCTTTACTTGCAGAATCAGTACCGCTCATGGGTCACCATCTGTATTCACTGCTTCAGCTAAACATTTGAAAATAACAAACGACTATCCCTTTCAAGGGCTAACTCACTTCTTGAACCCTGACTATGGCTGGAAGGCAAACCCCCTATTTCAATTACCATATTACACTTTATTGTGATAGGCAAATAAGATTTTACCTGCTTCAGCTGTCTCTCTCTCTCCTCTTGGGATTGGGGAAAAGAGTCCATCTGTGGTTTTGTAAGTTTCAGTGCAGTGGTGTGTATCACTTTAACTCTGATCTCTGCTACATGAGATTTATTTTTATTTTTTAAAGTTGCTCAGACTGTTTGTAGGCAAAAAGCATTAAAAAAAATTCACAGAACAATCCATCCAAACAAGGGGTAAACAAAGCTTCTATTCACTTGGGAGTATTTCTAGTGAAATACTATGCAGTTTACAACTCCCTTAGATAAGCATGTCTCCCAGCCCCAAACATATAGCATGAGATGAACAGATATAAAAAGTCTTGTATATGAAAGTCTTATCTGTTTGTAGTGGTTTGGAGTGAAAATCTTCTCTGTCCCTGGTTCAGCTCCCTTTTCCTCAGGGTGTGTCAGCATTCAGGTTTAGAAGTTTCCCCTGTGTCTTGAAAGCAGCTCTGCTGTTTCTTCTGGCAGGGCTCAAGACTGTTTGTCTCCAAGTTCAGCTCAGGTGTGAGCTAAGGAGTCTTTCTTCCTGTCTCAAAAGACAGGCTTTTCTAAGCCATCTAATCAGGCAGGTGGTGTTTGTCAATTGACTACCAGCAGTTAACCACCACAACCAGGCACACAACCTGAACAGGGATAACTCCACTGTTACAGGTATCAACTGGGTTAAGACACCAATGAAGTAAGTTGGGTAACCATTTGTCATTGTTTTACACAGTTTATATCTCCTTACAGTAAGTAATTAACTTTTTGTTCTCCCCTCCTACTGTATTCCAGATCACCAGATTTTAATCCCATCGAAATGGTATGGCATGAGTTGAAGGATTATATCAGAAAAGTGTGGACACCGTCAAAAAAGGATGAATTGGAGAAAGGGATACTGCATTTCTGGAACAACATATTCACCATAGCCAGATGTAATAAATATATCGATCATATTGCGACTGTGTTGCCTATTGTTATACAACGTAATGGCCAGGCCTCGGGAAAGTAATAAGGCACAGGTAAGTATGATACAGGTAAGTATGGCCCTAAAAATAACCATGTCTGCATTTATTGTTTCTTTTCATTTTCAGAACTGCTGCAATGAAAAAAGGAAAGGGGGATGTGTAAGATAATAGTACGGTGTTCATGTACAAACCAGTCTGTATCTTACACAAACTCCCCTCTCCCACACTCTCTCAGTAGTTACTGTATAGAAATTCGTTTTTGCCCCCCCAAAAAATTGTTTTTAAAAAAATCTTTTGAAATACTGTATTTTCAGAGCTGCAGCCCCTTCTCTCCCCAATCTCCCCCCCCCCATCTCGCAATGCTATAATGAAGAGAAAGACAAGAGCTACTGCACTGTATTATGCATTAAAAAATAAAATCTATTTTTTAAACCGACCCCCTCTTGCAGACCTGAAATTCTTATGAACAGTTCAACAAACAAAGCATTGCACTACACATTAGTTTGAAAATAAATATATAGAAAAACAAAATATGTTTTATAAAAATTATTATATTATTATTGTTTAATCAATCATTTCTGTTAATAATGAAATAAAATTCTATAGAAAAATATTATTTTTCTGCATTAAGGATTATCCAACAGTCTTCTGCCCAGCTCATGATAATCACGCAACAGTACATTTACGTGAATGGCTCTGTTGGAGGGCTCTGTTGTTGTGTTGTTGATAAGCTTTGAACTTCAAGTTGACTTGTTTTGTTACAGTACAATAGCAGTTTTAGAAGGGCTAGCTTAGCTCAGCCTGTATCTCACACAACATGTTAATCTTATTACTAGTGTGGGGGGGGGGGAGTGTTGTGTTGAAGAAAAGGCAAGTTAGAAGGGCTTAGCTTATCGCACTTGCGCATGCGTGGCATGGTGCATGGTTTGTCAGAGGTGTTGATAAGAAGTTGAAATCCTTGAGCTTTGTGTGTGTGTGTGTGTGTGTGTGTGTGTGTGTGCGGGGGGGGGAGGGGGTGCGAGCTGTATGAAGGATTACCTGTACTGTAGTTCAAAGACATATTCTCAACAGGTCATCATAATGTTTTGATCCCCACACCCCCAAATAAAAATCATAGTACTACAGTATGCCACCCACCTCAGAAAGAATGTACATGACTAGTGTGGAATTCAAAAGCAACAGTACTGTTTGATTCTCATAATATTCATAATTGCTATGCAAGCCCATGTCGGGAAAAGAAAAATAAATACTGTAACAAAACAGGAATGTACACTGGCGACACACTTTATTCGAGCTCGGCTAGTCCCACGAATTCGGGTATACCCGGGTGTATTGAGGTTTGTGACTGTTTTCTGCCCGAGTGCATTGAGGTATTTTCCAGGCAGGGATTGAAGCATTTTATTCCCGCTGGCTGCAATACTGTACAGTATATATATATATACTGCATTACAATTCATGAATTTATGCCATCTGGTAGACACGCGAAGCATTGCAGCCTATTAAATCCTAATCATTATCATTTAACAGATCAGCCGCCCGTCAGCCAGGCATGAACCCAGGCTGGGAAGGCAAACGCAACGGGGCTTGTCAGAGGTGAGGAGCGGCGCATTCCAGGTATCTGCCAGGTACATGCTGGGTATTTGCTCGAATAAAGTGTGTCGGTGCAGTACTATAAGGCCACGCTTGGGAAGATTCAAGCCAGAAAGCCATCCATTACAAATGAATGGTGTGGGAGAGGTGTACTGTAGATAAGAAGTTGAAATCCTCGAGCCTTGTGTGTGTGCGGGTGCGAGAGCGCTGTATGATGGATTATCAGTTCAAATAAATATTTTCAAAAGTTCATAATGTTTAATGCGCAGAAATGTGATACTGTGACGCCTATGCATTTCACACTGCTCTGTGTATAATACAGACATTGAATTGCTATTGGATTTTTATGACAACAAATCGCCCACTTGAATGTCTCAACGGTATTGAAGACAACGCTAAAATGCCCTTTTCTGACCCGGACAAAACGATAAACAAGCCGCGTGTTTAAATCGGCACGATTCAAATAAATTGCACACCATCGAATGGGTATTCCGATCTACACACCGCGTTAAATGTTCGAATAATGGCCGTCCCATCAGTAGTGACCGAGTCACGAAGTCCCTACGCCTCTCCAATAGTAATAGCGAGAAAGAAGAACGGGTCCGTCTGCCTGTGTCTTAATTATCAAACTCTGAATCAACATACTATCCCCGATCAGTACAGACTCCCCCGGATCGAAGAGATCCTCAACGCGCTGTCAGGAAGCCAGTGGTTCAGCGTATTGGACCTGTGCTCAGGCTACTATCAAGTCCCCATGAGCGTGGAAGATCAAGAAAAAACGGCATTCATCTGCCCTCTCGGGTTCTACCAGTTTACCCGAATGCCTCAAGGTATTTGTGGTGCCCCTGCAACGTTCCAGAGGCTGATGGAGAAGACGATTCGGGACATGAACCCGTGCGAGTGTCTGGTCTATCTGGATGATATAATCATGTTTGGGAAGACCCTTGAAGAACATGATGCCCGCCTACTGAAGGTGTTGGATAGATTGGGCAAAGAAGGTCTGAAGCTATCCCTGGATAAGTGCCGGTTCTGCCGAACCTAAGTCACCTATGTGGGCCACATAGTGTCCGCAGAAGGAGTGGCCACCGATCCAGCCAAGGTAGAAGCCGTGGTTAACTGGCCTAGACCCGACAATGTAATAGAGTTGCGATCCTTCTTAGGGTTCTGTGGCTATTACCGTTGACTCGTCAAAGGATACTCAAGCAAAGTCAAGGCTCTCAATAATCTACTCAAGATCTATCCCGAGGAACCTCGGCAGAAAAGTATGTCTCCAAGAACACCCTTTGGCCATAAATGGACATCCGACTGTAAAAAGGCTTTCATTGGACTGAAGAAAAGTCTGACGGAAGCTCCTGTTCTGCCCTATGCTGACTCCGAGAAATCCAATGTCTTGCACGTGGATGCTAGTTTCAATGGGTTGGGAGCGGTGCTACATCAGAAGTACCCTGCGGGTCTGCATCCAGTGGCATATGTGAGCCGAAGCTTAACTGCTAGTGAGAAGACCTAGGTTCACATATTGGAATTTCTTGCCCTCAAGTGGGCAGTAGTGGAATAGTTCCATGACTATCTGTATGGGGTTTCCTTCAAAGTGAGAATAGACAACAACCCATTGACCTACATCCTATCAACTGCCAAACTGGATGCCACTGGTCACAGGTGGTTGGCCGCCTTATCCAACTACCAGTTCACATTAAAATACAAACCCGGGCCTCTGAACATAGGAGCGGACACACTCTTTCGAAGACCTGGGTACTATGCCTGATGATGGGCCCTGGGAAGAGATTCCTGGATCAGGGATGAAGGCGATGTGCTCTATTGCAGCGATAGTGGAAGATAAGGTGGCATTCTCAGAGTTGCGAGTAGTGGATTCATTAGGATGCCGACCCCAGGCCCTTCTGGATGCATACTGCCACCCCGATGGCATGGGTCTTACTCAAAATGTCATCTTCACTTGGAAGGAAATGGTACTAGCCCAGATAATTGATACAGTAGCTAACGCGGTCCGTGATGCTCTCCATAAAAATGACCCCTCTATGGTGAAACCGGTCCCCAAGGACATCGTTGCAATCCTCATGAGAGAATGGGACAAATTTGAAAATCGATCGTGGCCTCCTTTATCGGGTCGTTCCCTACCACAATCATTCTGATCGACGACAATTATTTCTGCCCCGGCATCTGCAACGACTTGTCTTATGATCCTTAGACGATGATCACGGACACCTGGGGGTGGATAAGACCCTTGGATTAGTAAGAGATCGATTCTTCTGGCCTAAAATGCGGGTGTCCATAGAACAACATTGCAAGAAGTGCTTACGGTGTATTCAGAGAAAGACACTGCCCACCCATGCTGCCCCAATGTGCCATCTCAAAAGTTCTGGCCCAATGGACTTAGTCTGTATTGACTTATTGTGTATAGAGCAAGACTCAAGAGGCATAGGCAATGTGCTAGTAGTGACAGATCACTATACCCACTATGCACAAGCATTCCTCACCAAAGATCAGAAAGTTACCACAGTGGCCAAAGTGCTGTGGGGAAAGTATTTTGTGCACTATGGTCTGCCAAATCGGATGCACTCTGATCAGGGAAGGGACTTCGAGAGCAAGCTTATTAAAGAGTTGCTAGCGCTGTTAAACATTCATTCAGAAGTCCAGGACCACTCCCTACCATCCTGAGGGAAATGCGCTCCCTGAAAGACTTAAATCGGACATTGCTAGATATGCTAGGCACTCTAAAAGATTCCCAAAAGGGAGAATGGAGCAAACATGTCGAGGCCTTGGTGCATGCATTCAATTGCACTCGGCACGAGCCATACTTCATGATGTTTGGGAGAGAAGCCAGTGGTTCAGCGTATTGGACCTGTCCCCAGCCTAGACAAAGCAGTACAAGCGAAACGTACGTCGGCGATTGATGACGTCATCACGTCAGAGGGGCGGGACATGCGCTTGCGGTCGGAGCGCTTCCTATCCCCAGTAGCCTCCGATATGGGGTTTTGCTATTGTAACATTCTATGAATAATTTTAACTACGGGCACACCTCAGGCTGATACACTTGAGCACCCGGTATTTATTTGCGGGGGCCCAGCCACGTCTTGAAAGGTATGCCTGCCTTCACAGTACGAATGAATCCTGTGATTATTACCAGTTTCATGTTGACAGACACTACTTGTGTACTGCCATAGGAGCCACTGACTTTGCCTATCACAAGGTATGATGCACACATGAATATATGCCAATGCTAACAGGCACGATTTGCGCACTGTAAGAGCAGCTACCCTTCTGCTCTCCACATTGTTGGGTTATATACATGGTAATTCCAGGGTCCTAATTTCTGGATCAGTACATGTTAACAAGCACTACGTGTGTACTGTCATAGTAATAACTGATATCTCTATGACTTATTGATGTATGTGGTATAGGCAGTCACTGTGCTAAAATACTCACGAAGAAGCTATCACCACACCATTCCATATATACTCTGAGAGGGTTTGATTAAGACTCTGAACAGCTGGGTATGCTTTAGGTGTATACTCTAGGAGTCTGGATAGCCTACCACTATCCACACACGACACTCTGCAAACTGGATCTCGATGTGTGTGCAGGCACTACTTGTGCACTGCGTTGCTAACCCTTAATACAGCATTTACCCGTTTATTGGGCTACTTAGGTATTCACTGTGACTATTTACCTCTGTATGCCACTACCTATTATAGGTCATTTACACATCACCATACATCGCGGTGGTAATTGTTAGCACATTGGTAGTGGATGGTACCAGCCATCATAGGAGTTTAGATAGCACAGTGACCATTACTTTGGTTAATTCGTCCTTATTTTATTTTTAATTCGCTTAACTGGCTCACAACACTACTCTATTGGATCGACAGTGTTCCACCATTATTTTATCCCTGAGTTACGACTCAATAAAATATGATATTTATTTGTTCACTCACTCCTCCCTTTCAACACATGTATTCTAGTTACACCTGTTCATTATTAGTGGAAGAGTGCTCTCCTTGGGGCTCTTGCTCTCTTGTTGTTGTTTGGGAGAGAAGCCAGATTGCTGGTAGACATCCGCCTGAGGGTATCTACCGATGGGGTACCCAATATGGCTCATGACCGATATGTGAAACGAATCCAAGATAGGCATGGTGTAGACTATCAGTTAGCAGAAAGAGCCACAGCTAAATTAAATGCCAATAACAAAAGGAGGTACGACCACAAAGTACGCTACCGGGAGCTCCAACCTGGAGATGCAGTTCTCCTACGCAACTTGGGGATTTCCGGCAAGGAAGGCTGGCTGATCGCTGGAGAGAGGGACCTTTCCAAGTAGACCCCAAATGCCGGGCCTCCCTGTCTATCGCATACACGATGTGAATGGCAGGGTAAAGGTCATGCACAGAAACCACTTGTTGCCTATCCCCCAACAGCAGAGAAGTCAGCCAGCGGAGCCACCCAAGCGAGAAGCAACATACCGCGCCGCGAGACAACGTTGCTGAGTTACAGATTGCTGCTGGTTATCCTGGTCTGGACCACGACCAGGAAGGTATTAATAAGTGCACCACCGGGACCCAACACAGGGAAGTGCGCTATCCCCCACACATACACTCTTGCTTGTGGACACCCAGGAGTTAAGTGCCCAGGCACGTTGGTACTTGGGGTTTCCATCCGGGAATATTACTGTGGGGTATTACATTGAGTTATATGCTGTGGCTGTGTTATGGTATACGCAAAACATATGTGTCTAGTAAATACTGTTCATATACAATTGTGTGCATTTATTGTGTATGTTGGTTCCGGTGAGGGAATACACCCACCACGCTGGGATCCCTTACCAGTGGAGGCGCTGCACCGTGAAGTAAGTGTATCCCAGGCTCCCAGTGGCGGAGGCTCAGGCCTCTTGTTAGCCAGACAGGTGATAGCAGCACAGGTAGTTTCAGTACCCAAGGGGTACAAGAGCTACACACACACACACATATATATATGTATATATATACACAAATATATATATGTGTGTATGTATATATATATATTATATAAATATACAGTGTTCAACAAACCTATACATCTGCACGCCCCAGGCGAGTGGATTTAACACCATGACGAGCTCCTATTGGCCCAAGCAGCACACGTGTTTTTTTTTTTTTTTTCCTGCTCGCGCTGCTGTTTAATTTCCCCGCTCGCACTGGAGGAAAAAAAAAAAAGCCGGAGGCGGGTTCATGTTGCTGCAGGAGCTTACCCCGCCTCTGGCTCCCTGAGCAGTGCCCTCCCTCCTCCCCTGCCTCTCTGAGCACGTTTCTCCTCCCCGTAGCAGCCAGAGAGTGCCTCCGCAGGCCCCCGCATATCCCCAATGGCCCCCGCATATCCCCAATGGCCCAACTGGGCGAAAGTGATCCAGAAACCGAAACTGTAATAACCAATAGTGGGCCTGAAGAGTCTAAAGAGACAACTGCCTCAATAACAGAGACGACTCAAGATCCTCTGGAGGGAACTTCCAACAGAGATTGGTGGGCACCTCCCGAAGGAGCAACAGGTAATGGGCCTGCGCCTCAAGTACCATCAACCGTCGATTAACCAAGTCATCAACTCAATTCCAATAGTCCGAGTTTTGTGCCCCACAGAGACAATATTCAGTTAAACAGAGACTTTGACCAAACTGGTCCACCCTCTACACAAGTCCAGGCCTCAAGCCTATGATGATCTCTCCCAAGATGAAGAGATGGAGACTGAGACTCGCAGAAGCCAGCGAGTAAGATGCCCTCCCACTAGAGTGGCTTATGATTCATTAGGGGTACCTCACTATGAGTCTCAGCAGCCAGCTAAAGCTAAGCTAGCCTCAATGATAAATATGTTTGTGGAAATGTATAATCTTGTTTAGAGTTGATCGTTAAGTTATATACAGAAACTTCATTTTTATTATATAACGATGTGTTTATATACTGTACAGTATGTTGTTCCCAAGCGGGAACGTTGGATTTTCCACCAGGGGGAGGATGAAGCCAGGTGTCCCCTCCGTGTTTTACCCGCTCTCCTGTCCCCTACCCTACCATGCCAGGCAGTGATTCAGATGTCGGTATTCTACAGGAAGGCAAGGGGGATATAGGGCATGCTGGGAGAGGAAGCTGGCAGTCAAGACCGGGACCTGAATGGAGCAGAGAAGTCAGCCAGCGGAGCCATCCAAGCGAGGAGCAACATACCGCGCCGCGGGACCACGTCGCCGAGTTACAGATTGCTGCTGGTTATCCTGGTCTGGACCACGACCAGGAAGGTATTAATAAGTGCACCACCGGGACCCAACACAGGGAAGCGCGCTATCCCCCACACATACATTCTTGCTTGTGGACACCCAGGAGTTAAGTGCCCAGGCACGTTGGTACTTGGGGTTTCCATCCGGGAATATTATTGTGGGGTATTACATTGAGTTGTATGCTGTGGCTTGTTATGGTATAGGCAAAACATATGTGTCTAGTAAATACTGTTCATATACAATTGTGTGCATTTATTGTGTACTGGTATGTTGGTTCCGGTGAGGGAATACACCCACCACGCTGGGATCCCTAACCGGTGGAGGTGCTGCACCGTGAAGTAAGTGTATCCCAGGCTCCCAGTGGCGGAGGCTCAGGCCTCGTTAGCCAGACAGGTGATAGTAGCACAGGTAGTTTCAGTACCCAAGGGGTACAAGAGCTACACACACACACATATATATATACAGTAGCGACATCTTTTATTCGAGTAAATGCCGGCGGCATGCCGGGATCTACCCCAGCTGCCGCCAGTCAGAAATGCGCGCCGCCGCGTTTCCCCCACGCACCCCCCCTCCACATCGCGCGCAATTACCCCCCCAAAGACACCCCGAACCCGGCTTCTACTCTGCCCCTCTGCTTCCCCGCACCCCCGCTTACCTAGATTTGAACTCCAGGGGTGTCGGGGAAGCCTGGGGAAGCCGGGGAAGACGGGGAAGCCGGGCGCGCTTGTGACCGTGACGTCACAGTGCGCCGCCACGCGCCGCGGCTACCCGCTTCCCAGCCTCATACAGCCAGCGGCATTTGCTCGAATAAGAGCTGCCGCTGCTGTATATATATAATATACACAAATATATATATGTGTGTATGTATATATATATTAAATATATATATATATATATATATACAGTGTTCAACAAACCTATACATCTGCAAGCCCCAGGTGAGTGGATTTAACACCATGACGAGCTCCTATTGGCCCAAGCAGCATACGCGTTTTTTTTTTTTCCTGCTCGCGCTGCTGTTTAATTTCCCCCGCTCGCACTGGAGGAAAATAAAAGTGCCCTCCCTCCTCCACCGCCTCTCTGAGCATGTTTCTCCTCCCCGTAGCAGCCAGAGAGTGCCTCCGCAGGCCCCCACATATCCCCACTGGCCCCCGCATATCCCCAATGCCCCCCGCATACCTCCCAATGCCCCCCGCTTACCCCGCAGGCCCCCACATACCCCCAATGGTCACCGCATACCCCCAATTGCTGCCGCAGGCCCCCGCATACCCCCATTGGCCGCCGTATGCCCCCACAGACCCCTTCAAACCTCTGTCTCCCGCAAGACGCCGCAAACCCCCCTCAAACCTCCGATGTCTCCCGCAAGCTCCCAATGTCGCCCGCAGCCCCTGATGTCTCCAACATACCTCCGATGGTGAGCGGGACTCACGGCGCTGTTTCTGGTAGTGTGTGTGTGTCTGTCAGAGTGTGTGTGAGAGAGTGTCAGTGTGAGTGTGTGAGAGTGTGAGTGTGTGTGAGTAGGATGACTGACTTGGTCTCTCTCTCTCTCCCTCTCTGTTTGTCGCTCTCTCTCTGTGTGTCGCTCTCTCTCTGTGTGTCGCTCTCACTCTCTGTGTCGCTCTCTCTCTCTGTGTCGCTCTCTCTCTCTCTCTGTGTCGCTCTCTCTCTCTCTCTGTCGCTCTCTCTCTCTCTCTGTGTGTGTCGCTCTCTCTCTCTCTCTCTGTGTCGCTCTCTCTCTCTCTCTGTGTGTGTCGCTCTCTCTCTGTAAGGAATCCGCTCCGCGGTTTACTGGTTGCCTTACCTTGCAGACCGGTGCAGTTCTGGAGTACCTCTCCTGGTGTTTGCTGCAGCCTGGATTCACTCACCAAAGCAATACACACTCCCTCTGGTATCTACTGCAGCTGTGCAGCCTATTACTGCAACCTAGACTTGCATTCACTCATTGGAGCAGTACCTTCACACCCCCGCCGGGGATTGGCCCGCTGGCCTTTAAGTACTGCTTTCCCACAATGCTCCCTGCTGAGCATAGTCCTCACCAGATGTCACTATCTGTTCTGCCACAAGCTCCCGCTTGTTCTCCTGTGCTGAGGCGGAGGTATCCCCTGCGTCCTTCAGCTTCCTTCTCCTGTGCTGAAGCAGAGGTTTCCCCTGCGTCCTTCAGCTTCCTTCTCCTGTGCTGAAGCAGAGGTTCCGTCCTACGTCCTTCAGCTTCCCTCAAGCTCCCGCTTGTTCTCCTGTGCTGAAACGGAGGTTCCATCCTGCGTCCTTCAGCTTCCTGTTCTCCTGCACTGAAGCAGAGGTTTCGTCCCTGCGTCCTTCAGTCTCCTGGATTCCTGCACTGAAGCGGAGGTTTCGTCCCTGCGTCCTTCAGCCTCCTGGATTCCTGCACTGAAGCGGAGGTTTCCCTGTGTATCTTCAGCTTCCTGGGGCCTACTCTTTCCCTAATCTAGAGAGGCCGTGTCCTGGTTCCTGCGCTGAAACAGAGGATTCCCCAGCCCGCTCAGGACTCTTGCACTGTGCACTGGTTTACCCGTGCAGCTAGGCGGTGTGTAAATCTGGTCTGTCTTCCACCTCCTGAGACCAGTACCATGGGCCATGGTCGCCGCACGCGCAGAGGCCACCCCCGCGCTCCTAAGCTGAAGCGGGGCTTTCCTGACTACCTGTTGCCGAACTCTTGCTTGAACAATGTTTATTCTGACGTCTCCTGTCCTGACCCTGGCTTGTACAACGACGATGCTGTCTTCTCCAATCCTGATTCTGCTACGTATGACTACGAACTGCGCAATCCGGATCAGCCTGCGCGGTATAAGGTCGGTGCTTTTACAACCCCACCTCAGCCTCGCGGTCCGACCCTGGTTTGTGGCGAGCACAACCGTGACAGTATGCTCAGCCTCACAAACTCGGACCCCGCTGAGGTGTGGGTTGGTAAGTTTTTTCCTAAAAACCTGTCCCGGTCTGTAGACCAGTCCCAGTTTGAGAATGATTATTTGTGCGATATAATACCCCTGATGGAAGATCCGTTTATGTCGGAGGGCTTAACTCCCTTGCAAAAGAAATGCCGTAATGATCTGGTTTGTAAGGCTTACTGCCTCAGAGACTTAAAACAGTATCTGGCCAGTGTTCTGGCCAGTGAAAACAGTGTTTTCTCCCCTGATTCCCCTTTAACTGGGGATAAGGTGAGTCCTGTGGAACTGGTCAACGCCTGTAGTACACTCAATGCCCTGGCTTTATCTTTGGACATTCCTGTAGTACTCCCGGACCCTTCCATCATGGTGACCCTTCCGTCATGGTGGCTCTTGCTCACGACACGCTGCATGTACTTTCCTTGGCATTGGATGGTTGCTTGTTAAAACAGGATCGCCCCCTGGCCGCTAACGCCGTCCTCTGGCGGTTTTCCTCTGCTGCCAGTCCTGTCGCTAAACCGGGGGACGTATCTCCCTCTCCGGGAGATGACCAAACGGACCCATTAACAATATCTCCTAACGAAGTAACTGCCACAGTCCCTAGCTCTGATTGTGTGCCCGGGTTCCCTGACACTAATGATATGTCTACGTTAACCCCGGCCAATCAGTTCTGTGAGGTTCCCCTGGAGAATACATATGTTTCACTAACCAACACTAAGGTTCTAGTATCAGAGAATAAGTCCCTTAGTTCCCCTATTTCTAACTCCGAATCTGTCACTCCAGGTCTTGTGGGTTTTCCAGCTTTAACCTCTGCTAGGCAGTTCTGTGCGCTTTCCCCGTCAGAGAGAGAATCCCTAAGTTCTGTTCCCAGGGTCATTTCTGTATTAACCCCTGTGGGGCAGCTCTCCGAGTCTCCTTTGATAATTCCCTGTTCTCTGCCAGCCATGGTTACGCCCCTAGCTCCAGAGAGGAGATCCCTTGTCTCTCCTAATACAGAGAAAAGATTTCCTGTGTTTTACTCTCAGGCACTGTCTGCATTAACCCCTGTAAATTCTTGCTGCCTCCAAGTTAATGCCTTCGTTTTAGCCTCAGAGAATGAGTCCACAAGTCAGACAGCAGAGGTTGCATTGAGGGATTCCCATAACCGTACGGAGTCCTTAGATATTCTTTGCTATAAATCCCCTGCTTCAGGTCAAGTTTCCGCAGTTTCGCCTCTGGAGACTTCGGCTAAAGTTCTGGTTCCTGATAAATGTATTCAGGAGTCAGGTTTTTCCCTAAGCTTGGTCGCAGAGTTCCTTATCCCGGGTATTTCACTGAACCAGCCTGTCGCCCAGATAGCGGTGATCCCTGCTTCAGCGCATAGTTCCCACATTATGGAGTCTGCAGTAATTTCTGGTTTCCCAGACATTCCTTACCAAATACCTACTTCAGAGACCAGTACAGTTATGATTAACCCCCCGTGTACTGTCTGAGTTCTCCTCTTCTTTAAGCTTAGGGTTAAAAGCATACAGTAGTCTGTATGTCCCTCCTGGGGTTCATATTGTGTTCCCAGGAATGTTTGCTGACGCACGGTTTTCTCCCAAAAGTGACGCTTTTTCATATAAATTAGTAAAAAGCCTGCACACTGTTTCCCTTTTCGCTGAATTGTGTCTTACTAGTTTTGAGACTCTGAGAGGTAATGATTCTCCTTCTGATTCTGAAGCTCTTCCTACAATGATTATCCTGACTGGGGGTCCCCCTGATTTCTCTGTCCAGGGTAATTCTCCAGGGATCAGCATATCTGTGGTCACTCCCTTAGTACTATCTGAGGTCACCATGCCCATATTACAAGTCCTGGGGTTTAAATCTGAGCTATTTAGCTGTCCTGCCTTTGCTGAAACCCAGTCCCTCAGTACTGTGTCTAAATATGCCCCAGCAAACATGGGGTTACTCTTGGAAGAAATTAAAGCTCCTGTCTTAAAGGGTATTTTTTCTCACATGTCCAGCAAATCTAGAACCTCAGTAATTGTTTCTAAGTCACTTATCAATACATCTGAATTTTTCTCTAATCAAACCCAGACACCCTCACTATCGCTTAGGAGTCCTGTGATCAGAAATTTTGCACTAGAAAACACACCTATTCATGTTTTTGTCAGGTTAGGTACCCCTGTGGTTAGGGCCATTGCAGTTTCGGAAAAGACTCCTTGTACTCCTAAGGTGCCTGTCATTAAGAGTTTTCATAGTTCATACTTGCTGCTTGTTGACTCTCAGGTCCCTGTCACTGGGGTACAGACGTCAGCTTCTGATGTTAGCTTCCCTCCCACCACTACCCTGGCTCTGCCTTTTTCTCAAGCTACTGATATGAAAATCCCAAGGACTATTCCTGATTCACTGACAATACTATCTCCCACTGAGGATTTCCCAGTATTGGAAAGCTCTACTGTTGTTTGCTTCTCTGCTCCTGCTAAACCATGGTTTTGTCCCTCGGAATTTTCGGTTGTCCCTGTTATTTCCTCTCAGTTGGAAATACTCTGTACGTATCCCAAGATTTCGGTCCCTATGCCTGGTTTACTGCTTGCCTTGTCACCTGCCATACCAATACCGGGAGATGCTTCCACCCAGCCTATACCCTCACTAAGCATTACCTGGGAGACTTCTAGAGGAAAAATTCCTCGCAAATTCCAACATGCAGTGGTCAGCCAAGACTTTTTCTGTTCCGAGGTTCCTCCTGGCGTATTTGATCAACTATCAGGGCCGCCTATCCTAGATTCCGGTTCCTTTATTAAAGACTGGGCTTTCAGTGGGGGTTCTTCTGCCGTTTCTGCTCTGGAACTCTCTGGTTCTTCACAGTCCTGGATTTCCAAGACATTTTGCGGGGCGAGCCATGTACCAAGGATGTTTCTTCCATCACTCTCATATCCTAGATCTGTAATCACCAAAGAACTGCTCGTTTACGGATTCCCTTTCCACCTAAAGAACTTTAGGAACAACTCAATGTCCCCGAGACCCATGGATGGTCCTGTCTGGCCGCAGTTCTCACCTGGGGGTGGGGGTATACTAAGGACTAACCACGAGTCTCAAGACCACGACTCTACTCCCAATCCTAGACGGTTCAGCAACAATTCCCGGTCCTCCAACTCTATGAGTGCTCATGTTCGCCCGGAGGTCTCGCGTGAAGGGGGGGGTACTGTAAGGAATCCGCTCCGCGGTTTACTGGTTGCCTTACCTTGCAGACCGGTGCAGTTCTGGAGTACCTCTCCTGGTGTTTGCTGCAGCCTGGATTCACTCACCAAAGCAATACACACTCCCTCTGGTATCTACTGCAGCTGTGCAGCCTATTACTGCAACCTAGACTTGCATTCACTCATTGGAGCAGTACCTTCACACCCCCGCCGGGGATTGGCCCGCTGGCCTTTAAGTACTGCTTTCCCACAATGCTCCCTGCTGAGCATAGTCCTTACCGGATGTCACTATCTGTTCTGCCACAAGCTCCCGCTTGTTCTCCTGTGCTGAGGCGGAGGTATCCCCTGCGTCCTTCAGCTTCCTTCTCCTGTGCTGAAGCGGAGGTTTCCCCTGCGTCCTTCAGCTTCCTTCTCCTGTGCTGAAGCAGAGGTTCCATCCTATGTCCTTCAGCTTCCCTCAAGTTCCCGCTTGTTCTCCTGTGCTGAAACGGAGGTTCCATCCTGCGTCCTTCAGCTTCCTGTTCTCCTGCACTGAAGCAGAGGTTTCGTCCCTGCGTCCTTCAGTCTCCTGGATTCCTGCACTGAAGCGGAGGTTTCGTCCCTGCGCCCTTCAGCCTCCTGGATTCCTGCACTGAAGCGGAGGTTTCCCTGTGTATCTTCAGCTTCCTGGTTCCTGGGGCCTACTCTTTCCCTAATCTAGAGAGGCCGTGTCCTGGTTCCTGCGCTGAAACAGAGGATTCCCCAGCCCGCTCAGGACTCTTGCGCTGTGCACTGGTTTACCCGTGCAGCTAGGCGGTGTGTAAATCTGGTCTGTCTTCCACCTCCTGAGACCAGTACCATGGGCCATGGTCGCCGCACGCGCAGAGGCCACCCCCGCGCTCCTAAGCTGAAGCGGGGCTTTCCTGACTACCTGTTGCCGAACTCTTGCTTGAACAATGTTTATTCTGACGTCTCCTGTCCTGACCCTGGCTTGTACAACGACGATGCTGTCTTCTCCAATCCTGATTCTGCTATGTATGACTACGAACTGCGCAATCCGGATCAGCCTGCGCGGTCTAAGGTCGGTGCTTTTACAACCCCACCTCAGCCTCGCGGTCCGACCCTGGTTTGTGGCGAGCACAACCGTGACACTCTCTCTCTCTGTGTGTCGCTCTCTCTCTCTCTGTGTGTCGCTCTCTCCCTCTCTCTCTGTGTCTCTCTCTCTCTGTGTGTCGCTCTCTCTCTCTGTGTCACTCTCTCTCACCCACTCTCTATCTCTCTCTCACACTGTCTCACACTCTGGACCTGGATATCTTACATACCCTATATATCTTAACTGCCCTATACCTACACCAAAATAACCTATACTGCTTACTTCCAGATCTGACTCAAGCTTCACACAGGAGACATAGGAATCCCCCATAACCCAGAAGACAGGTAAGAAACACCTCACCTCCAACATATAACATTGTGGGAATGAGGTACATGGACTGCGGATCTGGTAAGATCACACATACACACACACACACATACGTAACAAGGACTAATTGTAGAATAATGTAATACAATAAATATACTTATGTCAAAATGAATGTTGTTCTTACTAGGAATTTATTCAATTTATTTTATTTGATTTTATTTAAAGCGGGGTGGGGTTGGGGGCGGGGCTAGGGCAGGGTTGGGGGCAGGACTAGGGCGGGGTTGGGGCGGGACTAGGGCGGGGTTGGGACTAGGTGGCGAGTAGATTTTTTGTTCGGCGAGTAGATTTTTGGGTGATTTGTCGACCACTGTGTATAAAGCTTAACCAATCCACCAGGGAGGCCGATCGTGGCCGGTATCGGTAGCTTATATGAGCCCATTAGTAAATTCCTGGACCCCTTCTTACGCCCAGCGGTTGAAGCATTACCATCGTATCTCCGTGACACCATGGATGTCCTTTGTAGACTCGATGGTGTCACGGTTGATGCAAACACAATTATTGCTACATGTGACGTGGAAGCTCTGTACGTCTATAAGTCACCAAGACGGTCTATTTGATACATGGTTTTTCCTCAAAATGTAACAGCTTAGTTCCAATCTTATTGATTTGCTTTTACAACTTTTGTCCTTTATTTTACACCATAACTTTTTTGTTTTCAAGAACAGATTTTATCTACAGAAAAGAGGGACAGCGATGGGGGCCACTTGTGCCCCCTCGTATGCAAATTTATTTTTGGGCTGGTGGGAGAGGGAAGTAGTGTTTTGTGAGGACAATGTTCATCTGACCTCGCATGTTCTGTTGTGGTTGAGATATATCAACGACATTCTTATCCTCTGGCAGGGCTATGCCGTTTAGTTTAGGAGTTTCGTCGATGTATTCAACCACAACGAACATAATATTCGACTTACCTGCAAATTTAGTTCCACATCGATTGATTTTTTAGATCTTAAAATCTTCATTGATGCCAGTGGAAATGTGGGGACTGATATTTTTAGGAAGTCTACTTCTACCAACTCTATTCTACACGCTTCCAGCTTCCACCAGCAGCATCAGATTAAGGGCATTCCTCGTAGCGAATTTATTAGGTTAAACGCAATTGTTCTACAGAGGAATGTTTTGAACTTAGGGCAGCAGAGATGAAAGAGAGATTTATATCTAGAGGATATAGTACAAAAAATATCCATTAGGGGTACCAACACAGTGTAATGAATGAACGTACAACATTGTTACATCCAAAAAAGAAAACCATAGATTCCAAAATTCGCTTTATTGGAACTTACAATGACAGATGGGGAGAACTTAAATCTATTCTCCAAAAGCATTGGCCCGTCTTGTGCACCGATGAGGAACTTAGGGTCACATTGGGTGACAGGGTTAATTTAACAAGCAGACGTTCACCTAACTTACAAGACCGTCTGGTACACAGTCATTACACCCCCCATACCAGTGAGACATTTCTTACTATTAGAAAAAAAGGTTTTTCCAAATTTAGTAATTGCTCGGCCTGTAAATTTATGACACAGACTGACAATTTTTCCAACAGTGACCATACCAAAATCTACAATATTGGCTATACTTTAAACTGTAAATCCAAAGGAGTCATTTATTGTCTAACCTGTCCTTGTAAATTAAAATACATAGGCATGACGATCCGCAAGGGTTAATACCGACGCTCGCAAGCGCACCCACTCTTCACCTCCGCAAAGGTCCGTCAAATGGACAGTATCCCCTCTTACAGGATCAAGGATCAATACACAACCCGCAAGCTGCCCCACTCTTCACCCACTCAGGGGTCCCTCAAATGAGTTCTATCTCTCCTCAAGCCGTCCCAATATACCACCGCCACGAACAGCACACAAGTGAGCACGTGACTTTAGATATGCAACCAGGGTTAATACACAAAGGCTTCTCTAGCAACCCACCTTTCTCCTCTGCAAGGAACCAGCGAGTTAGTATTAACCCCTACCCAATTGCACATCATAACCATCCACTGCCACCACCTGAGGTTATGCAGATATGATAAAAGATCTTAGACTAAAATATCCGCTAGGGCCTCAGGTCCCTGTTTATGATAGGAAAAACTATGCACTTTAACACAAAATCAGCTGTAGTAACATGTGCCTGAATTTAGTAAGTTATTCTCTCCAGCGTGCACAAAGTTCATTCAGAGCCCAAAGCATTACTTATTAAATGGTTTAATATATATAACAATACAGTGCTTGAATTACAGAAAAGGTATTAAAAAATAAACATACAATTACAATATAAGGCAGAACAGCTTCTTAAAATAAAAGGGGTAAAACAGAAAATCCTATACAGTACATTACCACGTTATGGATTTTCCCCAGAGAGGCACTGGTTCAGAAGATGAGGTCTGCTATGCTATCCAAGCATGCCGCTAGTCAGATCTGCCCAGTAACAAACTCCTCCAGACTTAGATACAATATTTTCATAAGCCCACCCCTTTCTACAGAATACTTTGAAATTCAGAGCAGACAGAAAACAGTCCTGCCAAGTTTCAAACCCAACATTTGGTATTTTGTACACAAGTGTAGCTCATTAACCCCTCAAGCACCAAAGGGATTAAAAATACCCAATATCTCATGTCCCTGGGTATCAGAGGAGGGGACTTGGAAAAAGCCCTTCTCAAAAAAGAATGCCGATGGATTGTTCTTCTAAATACTATGCAACCCAAGGGAATGAATGATTCCCTTGGTTTTGCCATGTTTTTATAACTTCACTTTGTCCCTTTTTTCTACTCATGTCATTTATCTTTGATTATATTGTTCAGTGAAGCTATGGGACCTAGTAACCTTTACTCTCTATACGATTACAAGTACATCTTATGTTATTCTCTCTTCTCCCTGTATTTATACTTTATTCTCCCTCCTCTGTTTTACTATTTATCTTTTTAACTACAGGTAAACCCCGTTATAACGCGCCTCGTTATACCGCGATTCGGTTATAACGCGGTTTTCCCGTGGCTCCCGTTTAAAAATTTTTTTTTGCACACTGCACACACTCTCACTGCACACACACTGCACACTGCACACACACTGCTCATTGCTCACACTGCACACACTGACACTGCTCATTGCTCACACTGCACACACACTGCTAATTGCTCACACTGCACACACTGACACACTGCTCATTGCTCACACTGCACACACTGCACACACTGACACACTGCTCATTGCTCACACTGCACACACACTGCTCACACTGACACACACTGCTCATTGCTCACACTGACACACTGCTCATTGCTCACACTGCACACACACTGAACACTGCACACACACTGCTAATTGCTCACACTGCACACACTGACACACTGCTCATTGCTCACACTGCACACTGCACACACACTGCTCACACTGACACACTGCTCATTGCTCACACTGCACACTGCACACACACTGCTCACACTGACACACACTGCACACACACTGCTCATTGCACACACTGCACACACTGCACACTGCACATTGCTCACACTGCACACACTGCTCATTGCTCACACTGCACACACTGACACACTGCTCATTGCTCACACTGCACACTGCACACACACTGTTCACACTGCACACACACACACACACACATACCCCCCTCCCAATACACATATACATAAATCAGCCTTACCTTGGGGATGATTGGTGAGGCATGTAGCTGCAGGTGGGGGGGGGGCGCTGCGTGCCGGTGGGGGTGGTGCTGCGGTGGAGGGGGGTGATGGCTGCGGGGGCTGGTGGGATGGCGTTGGCGGTACGGCCCGGGGCGGGGGGTGGGACGTCATTGTGCTGTGGGGGGGTGGCGGGGCCCTGCGCTGCGGCAGGGACAACGGTGGGGAGAAGGTGAAGCGGGGACCGGAGGGGCATCCCCCCTCCCATCTCCTGTCACGCGGTTACAGGGGGAAGCCGGGACCGGAGGGGCATCCCCCCTCCCATCTCCTGTCACGCGGTGACAGGGGGAAGCCGGGACCGGAGGGGCATCCCCCCTCCCATCACGCGGTGACAGGGGGAAGCCGGGACCGGAGGGGCATCCCCCCCTCCCATCTCCTGTCACGCGGTGACAGGGGGAAGCCGGGACCGGAGGGGCATCCCCCCTCCCATCTCCTGTCACGCGGTGACAGGGGGAAGCCGGGACCGGAGGGGCATCCCCCCTCCCATCACGCGGTGGCATCCCCCCTCCCATCTCCTGTCACGCGGTGGCATCCCCCCTCCCATCTCCTGTCACGCGGTGGCGTCCCCCCTCCCATCTCCTGTCACGCGGTGACAGGGGAAGCCAGGACCGGAGGGGCATCCCCCCTTCCATCTCCTGTCCCGCGGCCTGTCACGCGGTGACAGGGGGAAGCCGGGACCGGAGGGACATCCCTGCTCCCATCTCCTGTCCCGCGGGGTGAATATGCGCTGATGCGGCGGCCATTTTTTTTCTGCGACCCCGTTACTAACGCGGTGGTCTCGGGGTGGACCCCGAGGACCGCGTTATAACGGGGTTTACCTGTATTAGTTATTTTTTAGATGCTCATTACGATAAATTGTTTGCATCTGCTTCCTACTAATCTATGCCTTATACTTTGCTAGGCATAACACTCTACTCATGTTTAACATCAGTGTGCTTTTATCTTTGAATCTCACTATGCAGACAAGAACTTAATGAATGCTGTCTTTGTATGTTTACAATATTCTGATGACGTCATCAAGATTCCCGTACTAAGACGCTACAGTTTGTAGTGTATGCGCATGTGCACCAGAGTAACTGTGCTATCAGCTGGGACTTCTGTCTCCTGGGACGCATCGGCATTGACTGCCTCACCTCGGGCACCTGTGTAGATGACGCCGCCCTCCAGTAACGTCTCCGCTATTGGTTGCGGACATGAGAAGGCGACGCCGACACGAACTGGACACAGTATAAAGCCTAGCACACCTCCACTACTCTTTTACCACTCCGGGATGAAGCCCCCCATGGGTGAAACGCGTAGAGTGTTCACCATTGGCAGCTATTGATGATTTTGTTGGCGTGACTACAACTTCATGGTGCTTTTCCTGTGGACTGCATGACTTACCTTTACAAATCTTGGAGTAATACTCCTCGGGACTGACTCCACCACAACTCAATGACAGCTGAGTATCACTTTCTCTGCTGCCTGGAGTCATTATCTCCCATGGGACTCATATTCATGTTTGTTTAATTTGTCAAAGGGCACTGGCTTTTACTGGCATTTCACAGCCATGTGTCCTGTTTGTTTCTGTGCAGTTACCACAGGCATCCTATGCATCCATGTTTTCTGATCTATTTATATTATTTTTGGTTTTTGCTGTTCAGGGTTTGAGTGTTTTTTTTTTATCTTTTTCTCCCTTGTGCCTCCCCCCCTTGGTTTAAGTTATTATTTTTTCTTATGTACATTATTGTGTATATAGGTTTATTTATGCCCTTAGTTCAGCTATATGCTTTGTAGCTAGGTTTGTTTTAGGGTTTTTTTTTTGTACCATTTAGCTTTTTTTTGTGTCGCTTTATATAGTTATTAGGCTCATTATTTAGATACATTTTTGTTAGTGGTTCATTTTTCAGCATTATCTATTTTTGTATATTTTTAGTTAGTCACAGCCTTTATGTATTTTTGCTGTCTTTAGTGTGTTTATGTTTTAAATGTTAGTGTATCTTATTGCTCGCTATTAAAATCAATTCATTTTCTACTTTGACTTTGTTTCCAAGACTTTTTGTTATATTTGATTAGTTATTTAGTGGTATATTTAGAGTGCTGTTTTTGGGGATTGTCTTAGTCTTTTGTGTGTTATATATATATATATATTGTGACAAACGGCTTACTCCGGGGCTCCGCCGTCTGTCCGGGACTGTTAGAACACGGTCTTTTAGGGTAGGTTAAATGATGAGACGTCACGTACTGTTCCTTTAAACAGGCTATGCCTGGTTTATTCAGTCCCAGGCACTGAGACTGCCACAGTTTAAACAGAAAACAAAGCCAAACAAAAAGCTGCTCGTCTGAGCGATAACTTAAACTTAGATGTCCCTGACTCAGAGTTGGAAGTGGCTTGTCCACTTCCACCAACAAAATAAGTACCTTTGCAGTCTTTAGACAAACTAACAGAATGAATGAAGCGATTTGGGAAAGAGGCTTTCTCACCCCTCTGCAGTTCAGCAGCCTTCCAGGCTCTTGGGCGGGGCCCAGAGGAAACAGGAAACAGGTCTTATATACCTGAACTCTAATCAGCATGACAGGTGACAGAAAACAGGCAGCAGACAAACTGTGGAATGGAGTGCCTGTACCACGAGGCTGCCCTGTTCAGCTTAGACAGGACAGAAACTGTTCAGTATCCTGGGAGCCCTGTATATGGAGTTTATTACCAACCCCTGGTTTCTGTCACAATATATATATATATATATATAAGTGTGTGTGTGTGTGTGTGTGTGTGTATATACGTGTGTGTGTGTATGTATGTGTGTATATATATATACACACACACACATATATATACAACACACATATACATACAACACACACATATACATACAACACACACATATACATACAACACACACATATACATACAACACACACATATACATACAACACACACATATACATACAACACACACATATACATACAACACACACATATACATACATCACACACATATACATACAACACACACATATACATACAACACACACATATACACACAACACACACATATACACACAACACACACATATACACACAACACACACATACACATATACACACAACACACACAACACACACATATCCACACAACACACACATATCTACACAACACACACATATCCACACAACACACACATATCCACACAACACACACATATCCACACAACACACACATATACACACAACACACACGTATACACACAACACACACATATACACACAACACACACAACACACATATATATATATATATATATATATATATATATATATATATATATATATAAAATGGCAATACGATACCGTGTGGTGACGAATATCAGAGGCAGCACTCCAAATGGTTGTCAAAAGAATATATTGTATTATCAAGACATCATTCCAACATTTCGATCCGCGTGCGGGACCTTTATCAAGGCACCTTGATAAAGGTCCCGCATGCGGACCGAAACGTTGGAATGATATCTTGTTAATACACTGGCGACACACTTTATTCGAGCTCGGCTAGTCCCACGAATTCGGGTATACCCGGGTGTATTGAGGTTTGTGACTGTTTTCTGCCCGAGTGCATTGAGGTATTTTCCAGGCAGGGTTGAAGCATTTTATTCCCGCTTGCTGCAATACTGCACAGTATATATATATATACTGCATTACAATTCATGAATTTATGCCATCTGGTAGACACGCGAAGCATTGCAGCCTATTAAATCCTAATCATTATCATTTAACAGATCAGCCGCCCGTCAGCCAGGCATGAACCCAGGCTGGGAAGGCAAACGCAACGGGGCTTGTCAGAGGTGAGGAGCGGCGCATTCCAGGTATCTGCCAGGTACATACTGGGTATTTGCTCGAATAAAGTGTGTCGGTGCAGTACAATATATTCTTTTGACAACCATTTGGAGTGCTGCCTCTGATATTCTCTCACCACACGGTATCGTATTGCCTATTTGTACCATATAGGATTTGCACCCACCTTATTTTTTTCCCAGACGGAGTGCCTATTGTTCTTTGTTATATATATATATGCAGAAAAGAGAGAGGAGAGAGCGCACGCCCCATAGTGTAAAACCGTAAATTTATTGAGGGGGGGGAAGAGGGGGGGGTAAAAAATGCACTCACAAGGGTACAAGTATTAAAAGCATATTGTGATTATAATCACCACCATCCGGTAACTTCAACTGGTGCTGTGGAAGACCCTCGGTCCCGAGATTGTATGAACCACGCTGTTTGCAAGATTTCCTGGGCAGTTGGATAATAAGGAAACGATTTCCAAAGATCCCAGGAGAAAACTGCCTTGCTTGTAGTTCTCTGCGGTATCCGGCGCTCAATTCAATTCCTGCTGCGCTCCGTGATGACGTAATGTCCGTGCATCGACGTGATGACGCTCCCTGACGCGTTTCGTCACACACGGGTGACTTTTTCAAAGGGTTGTGGTACAGAGTAGAATGTCTATATATATATACCCTAATGGATAGTTAATAAATCCCTACAGGCAGCTGAGAATAATCGTTGGAGTAATTAGAGCCTGAGTGGCTTTCAAAAGGTGAATAAAGATATTGTAATGAGAGAGACACACACATAAATTAGTGCTATAGGAACTAATGAATTCTATCTACACTCTGAAGAGCATGTGAAACAGATTATGCAATGGATTCAATCCTCAGTGGACATACCAATACAAACAATACAAAGATATTATAGTTAAATTCATATTATAGTTAAATTCATATATAGATATATTCATATATTACTCACTTCCTTTACAAACATGTTTGTTGTTGTTGTTGTCTTTTTCCTCGATCTTTATACCTATAGCAACCATGTGCATATATATATTTTTAATAACCTGTAGGGAATTCAGTGTGCATTGTATCTATTGTATCTATTGATGCTTACAGGCATATAAGCCTTACTTATAAGAAATTCATGTTTAATTTCATTCGGGGCATGTTCTAAGTTACAAATGATATTCTAGGATAAATTCGTTGTTTGTTATATTTTGCCCAATATCAATTGGTACTAATTAATTTAGGAAAATACTTGGCATTTATATCGAATTCCATATTTAGTAATATTCATGGTAGTTCTAAAACCTTCACGATATATGGGTGTTATTTGAAAACTATAATATCTTTGTATTGTTTGTATTGGTATGTCCACTGAGGATTGAATCCATTGCATAATCTGTTTCACATGCTCTTCAGAGTGTAGATAGAATTCATTAGTTCCTATAGCACTAATTTATGTGTGTGTCTCTCTCATTACAATATCTTTATTCACCTTTTGAAAGCCACTCAGGCTCTAATTACTCCAACGATTATACTCAGCTGCCTGTAGGGATTAATAACTATCCATTAGGGTATATATATGTGGACATTCTATTCTGTACCACAACCCTTTGAAAAAGTCACCCGTGTGTGACGAAACGCGTCAGGGAGCGTCATCACGTCGACGCACGCACATTACGTCATCACAGAGCGCAGCAGGAATTGAATTGAGCGCCGGATACCGCAGAGAACTACAAGCAAGGCAGTTTTCTCCTGGGATCTTTGGAAATCGTTTCCTTATTATCCAACTGCCCAGGAAATCTTGCAAACAGCGTGGTTCATACAATCTCGGGACCGAGGGTCTTCCACAGCACCAGTTGAAGTTACCGGATGGTGGTGATTATAATCACAATATGCTTTTAATACTTGTACCCTTGTGAGTGCATTTTTTACTCCCCCCTTCCCCTCCCCCTCAATAAATTTACGGTTTTACACTATGGGGCGTGCGCTCTCTCCTCTCTCTTTTCTGCAGATTCCATTCGGATGTGGTTAATCCTCTGAGAGCAGCCGGAGACCCCCAACACCTATTTTTATTTTTCATCATTGGACATTCATTTTGAGGACTGATTTTCACCCTCTTTTTATATATTTTTCATCGTTTTATTTTTTATATATCTTTTTCTTATATATTTTTTTAGTATTTGTTCTATATTGTATCATTGTATTGGGTGTCACATATCACTATATATTATATTATATATATTCTGTACACTTTATATATGATTCACACTTGCCCACTAGGATAGGCACTTAGTAACACATATATCTTTAACACACAATATTTATTGTATATAACACACTCACATAGTCATACCCCAACTAGGCGCTGCATTTTTGTTCTATATATATATATATATATATACACATACACATACATATATATATATATACACACACACACACACACACACACACACACACACACACACACACACACACCAGGGGCTCAAATTTAAGGGTGAGCACTTTCACTGGTATTTTCGATTGAAAAAAATGGGTTTTGATTGAAAAAAAATTAATAAATTGTAATTTGATTTTGTTTTTGGCAAAACTCCAGAAGATTTAAAAGACCCAAAGTACTTTTCTAAATATGAACTTTTATATGATTATATATTCATACACACGCAAGTATGGATACGTGAAGGAGGAAAGTGACAAACAGTATGAGGGGAGTGATATACAAGGTGGGGTGGGGAAAGAGCAACATATGAAGTTAGGGTGGAGAAGAGAGTGACATGGGTAGGGTTGTCCCTAGTTCCTCTTGTGCATCTATAGGGTGCGCATAGATTAGTTTCAGCACCAAGGCTCCCTGTGTCTCCTGTCCCGTCTTCTCTGGTGATTGGTTTCCAGTGCCAGAAAAGGCAGGGCTAGCAGTGTCACGTTAACACCTTTAACCTATTAAGTTGTGTTGACAATACAGCAACCAAAGGGTTAACTTTTTTTTAAAATAGCTATTTTTCTCTGACTCCTGTGATGTTATCTGGGTCAACATGGTCTTTGCATTGATGGGCCAATAAAACAATTTAAAAGAAAACCCCAATAGGTTTGTAATTGAAGTGACTGGCGACAGTGCACAGATGTAGAGTACATAATATTTGACCTGATCTCTACGCCAACGTTGAAAAGGAAAATCCTAAAAATTCCTGAGACCATGGGCGGATTGATCTATTAGACGATCGTGACTGTTCCGATGGGCTGGTGCGGCCACTCCCCAGCTCCCTGACTGCCCGCTTGTTGGTTCCGGGATCCAACTTCCGCCCGAAGGAGATAGGGAGTCCCGGAACCGGAAATCCGCTAGGTAAGAGTGTATGTTTTTTGTGAGGGGGGTGAGTGATCGGGGGGGGGGGGTCTTTCCTTGTCCAGGCCGGCCCTCCTCCAGCAGCATCACATTGTTATGGCAACCCGATGTCAAATGACGCCATGAAGGCAACAAGTTGCCATGACAATGTGATGTCACAGTAGGGCAGCCGCTATTGAAGGATAGGAAGGAAGGACTTCGTCAGGAGGAAGTCGCCAGAGAGAGCGACGAAACGCGTAGAGTGTTCCAGTCCAACAGCCACGAGAAGGGGGACACGAGAACTCCACTGTAACCATCTGATCCGGAAGTCCCCGGCGCACCGGAAGTGACGCAGCAGGAGCCTGGGAGGCTCTCGGCGTGCCGGAAGTAAAGGGACGAAAGCTCCAGTGTGGATCCAAGTGTTTCCAGAGAGAGCGGAGGTGACCGAGTACCCAGAGGAATCGCGAGCCCCAGGGATATCCGTCAACCGCTAACTATGAGTGCCCACATCGACCGTATGAAGTGTTGTGATTGGTGGCTGCTGTTTACACATAGGGCGCATCCACCCCTTAAGTTGGATGACTGTCTAATTTGATTACTTAAAATGTAAGTAGTCATTTTGGATGAATTTTCATCTTTTTCACTGTTCAAACATTTTTGCACTATATGTTTTTCTATTTTATGACTTCGAGACGAACTCCCCTGACGCTTTGAAAACAATCTACACTCCAGACATGCCCCCGTGGCTGTGGGTGGCGTTTATACCCATTCCCAGCTCAGTCCCGGGGTCCTGCCTTATTTGTGGTGAGCACAGCATTACAAAAATAACACGGGAATTCTCATATATCAATCTCACGACCTCTTGAAGAGCCTTATAAGTTGTAACGTATTAGGCTGTTTCATGTCCTCTTAATTTATTAACAATGGTATGGAATTTCCTATATTATATATTTTTGTAACATTCCTTTTCTGTAAACAAGTACTTACATTTTCGATTTAGTAAGTACAGTACTGTCTTTGGGCTCTAATTGAAACCTCATACCTTTTTGAAGAGATTAAATGCAAATTGGACACATTTTGCTACATTGGGTTTGTGTGTTAATTACACCTGTTTCTAGTAAACAGGAGACCAAAGACTCTTTGAGGATAAAACCTTACATTATTATTGGTGGTGGCAGTGTAACTGAGGTGTAGCGTGATGTTCATGACAAGCAGCACACACAAGAAGCCTCACACAAAGATGCAGATAATCCCTGTGGTCCCTTCTGTTGCCCCATTGCAAATGGAACCCATGCGGAGCAATATTTGAAGAGTCTTTTCGCCTTCTCTTCCCACCCCGCTATTCACCACTGACCTTTCTGGTCCTCCACTAAGCCACAGGGGGGCATAGGATGCTCAAAGATTGGAGAGGGGACCCTATCCTTACTCAAATTACATTCTTGGGCAGTAGCACTAGAGAACTTTAAACTCCTATTGTATTTGATGAATCTCATTTAATTTAATTTCCAAAATTGCAACTGCATTTCTACAATTCATGTTAAGACTGCCAAAGATATATTTTTCTTTTCTCTAGAAAGTGTTAGAACTCTGATTTTTTTTTATTGGTATAAGCACAAATTAAATTTTAAGCACAGTATCTAACAATTACAGATTAAATATAATTTCTAATCTTAACTGTATACAATCTGTCTTTGTATCAAACAAAGGCTAAGACATTAAAGAAGAATATACTCCAGCAGGACTGCCTTGGTTCAGACAAAGAATCTTTTTTTCCCTCACAGTACAGAGATTGGGCAACACGCCAAGCAGCTACTTATCAGCTGCTTGACATCAGGAGAGAGCGATGCGCGTCACAAGGCCCAGTGGGGACCCTTTGGCTCATGGCTGTATACCATTTGGTTATCTTATCTACGTGTATGGTCTGGCCCTTCCACTACAGTAAAAAATAAAACAGAGGCAGAGACTGGAAGGAAAGTGCACTGGATTATGAAAGAAATTGAATAACCAAGCATGATGCAAAGGTGTATTTTGTCCTACTAGCATGCATTTTCCCATGCAGAATTGTTATATTTACACATTTCCTTACGGTCTCCTAAAATTAGAATTAGTTTATTATGGAGGAAAAAAGGTTAAAATGTTATTATGCAGAAATAAATGTACCATACTAAATTTATTTTAATTGAATTTCTTTCTAAAAGCTAGAAGATAAATATACCTACACAAAGTAGCACTGCTACATAGTTTTTCTTAATAAGTATTCTTTAGTATGTCCTTTAGTTGCATGCAAAAAAAAATAATGAATACTTATAATTAAAACTCAATTTATTACGAGTCTCAATTAGAAAGAGTAAGCACTCATCCAAGTTGTCTTAAAAGATCTGTATATCTATCATAAGAGCTCACTCATCCAGACACAGACCCAGCACCCTATCCTCTTACACTTTGAGGATTTTTATATATCCTGCCTTGCTTAGGTGTCATTTTCAGGCAGACAACCCACTGCATACTTACATTAATTACTGCTATTGGCAACTGGTGGTATGTTTAACATACTGCTGGGGTATGCATAGCTATATCATTGTAGCTGTGCTGATAGTTACCATTCATATATACCTATATTGAATAAGACAGCACACACTGATTATACACTGCTGGCGACACAGCTCTCATTTGATGTGCTGCATATAGGTATACCATATTATATCGTTTGGTTCACACTGGAGTTAGATTATCTAACCAGATCATACATACAGTATACTATCCCAGTAGGCAGTTTGTCTAACCAGATTATATAATTACTATTCCAGTATGCAGATACACTATACAATGGGTGGTCTAGCTAAATAATACTCTCAAATACTCACAGTATTATTCAGGATTGCAATTTGGTATGCTTATTTTAGCACCTTATTCGTTTGACCCTATAGTATAACAAGGCAAGATTTTATATGTTGTACTGTCCTTATGTGTGCACTACTTTAGTTTACCCTAGAGATTAATGAAAGGTTATTTTAACTGATCACAATGTTATACTATGTCTGGTTATAGAATGCTAACTAGATGAACAAAGGAATCTCCAAGCTGAAAATAATGCTCCAGGTTACAGATTGGTTCCCATGATGTAAAATAGGTAAAAATGGCTGAATTGCTGCTTTAAGGTTCAGATAGAAAGGTGTGTACAGGTGCTGAAGTATATTTAAAGAAAGCACTGCGAGTGCTCAAGGCTATTGAAATGAAAAAACTACTGGAAGTGACGCGGGGGTGCGCCGGTGTCTGCGGCAGCGGTTGCGCACATCCGATGGAGGCTGGGGGAGAAAGCGGCAGAACTGAGCGCATCGCTGGAGGCTACCTGCGGCTCCCTCCACAGGGCGTCACCATGTTGGATATGTCCGCGCATGCGCAGTGTATCGCACATGAGCCGAGTAGGTGGCCTATAGAGAAACAGGGCTGCGATGACAACAAGCCCCATAAGGCTATGATGCAAGGCACCATCTGATCCACAGCAACCCAATGGGGTGCGCAGAATGTCCTACAGGGAGAGTGAGGCAATTTGCACGCTGTGGACCACGCCAGTCGGAGCTGGGAAACCATTAGGGTAGGGTGTCTGAGTGCAGGTGTCAGTGGCACCTGCACAAGGCCAGAGACCCCCATTAGGCCCTGACTCACCCCTTGAGCTTGTGGTTGCTGCAGGGACAGGCCCAGTAGATAGGGATACTGCCCCTGTAGCACTAGCAAAAGGGACAAAGGCAAGACTGGCTGCATCCGGACTTCAGGTGCTCTGGGACCAATCACTTGCTACAGAGAGACTATTTATTGTGGCACCGTCCCCGCGGGACACCACCCAACGTGGAGGCGGAGGCTTCGCGGGTATCCCGTGGATCCTATCATCGTGGCATCGGCGCGCTCGGGTGTGGGAGCACCCGGCAGGTACCCAACTCACCAGTGCACCAACTCAACACTTTAGTGGGGCAGCGCTTTCTGACACATTTGGGTGGGTTGGCTCTTGGGGGGACATTGGGACGGTTCTGTGCAAGGAGCACCTCAGTATATTGGGGTAAACCCCACAGGGGTATGGATACGGTGTTGGGAGGTTCGTGAGGGGTTACAGCCCTGCGAGGCCTAACATTACGGTTGTGGCACGATTGTATGTGGTTTATGATTATTCTTATTGTCACAGGAGACCAGAACTAATACCAGGGATCAGTATCGCCAGACAGAATACGAGAGTTTATAAAATTATTTTATTGGAAAAACATATTCACAACTATACAAAAGACACAAACATCACACATACCAAACTGGGGAATACCCTGCCTAACTATTCGCAGGGACCTACTTGCAGAGATTTCCCCTGTTCTCTCTTTCCCCAGTGCCTACAGGACTGGTTTTCAGGCCGGAGACCAGCACTGGATTGGACACTGGTTTCTCCCTGTCACAGCAACACCTCTGTAACTCTCTGCAGGCTCTGTCTGCTAGGGGTCTCCCTCCCCACCTTTTTATATACTTAAACCATAATATTGCAAGACTCAGGGTCAGGAGCTGCCTACATGCCCGGCCCTGATTGGTGGGTTGGACTGCAACATTACATTGCAACAATTCTACTGCAAACATATTAACCCCTGATTCCTGAGGTGCTGGAACCAAGCAAAGACATACATATATATGTAGCCTGGAGCTCCCGTGGCTCCTGGAGACCCCGACGGCTGCTTCCAAGGGTGGGGGCTGGAGCAGGGAGCAGCGCGGCTTTCCCCGCATGCGGCCGGTTGCCGGGGACGCGATTGGGCCGTTGCTAAGGCCGCAGTCGCGTCTCTAAGGTCCCGGCGGCTGGCGAAGAGGGCGCCGACATTGATGATAGGCTCGCGCAGGCGCAGTACAGGCCTCAGAGTTAGGGAACAGTCGCGCGCGAGTGAGGTTAGTCAGGGAAAGGTTGAGGCAGCCCCAGACAGCTTGCGCAGGCGCAAGAGAGGTAGGAAAAAGCCCGCGAAGCCCTAGCCTACCAGGGAAGGCTCTGAGCAGGGACTACAGATCCCATGAGCCTCTGTATGCCCCATGTGACACCAGGGAGCCAATAGGGCTTAGGAAGTCTCAGAAGGCAAGTGGATACATTTCGCACGCTTGCACCACGCTAGGCAGTCAGAGACCGGAGCAGCCCAGGGAAGGAGGTAGGGTACAGGAGTCAAGGACTCCCTGTACTAGGCCAGCACCCCCAGGGTCTGAGGTAGCTAAGTACCCTCTGAGAGAGAGTGTTGCCAGGGACTGCTCTAGAGAGAGGGACCCTTTCACTCAGGATAGTCAGTTGGAGCAGGGGAGCTGTGAGGGAAGGAAGGGTGCGGGGAGCGAGTGCAGCTCCTGCGGCCCTATAGGTACCCACACCCCAGGTAGGCCCCAACC
Organism: Ascaphus truei; assembly: GCF_040206685.1. Taxonomy (NCBI): domain Eukaryota; kingdom Metazoa; phylum Chordata; class Amphibia; order Anura; family Ascaphidae; genus Ascaphus; species Ascaphus truei. The sequence goes on along the minus strand of NC_134486.1, from coordinate 187,590,977 downwards.
CCCCACTAGGTTAGTGGGTAAGTGCTGAGGGAGGCCCCAGATAGGGACACTGCCCTTAGTGTTAGAGTGCTGCCTTGTCAGAGTCACGGCTGTCAGTGCTGTGAGGTCTGACAGGCAGGCACCTTGTTGCGCAGCACGTTGGCTGCCAGCACCCAGTGAGCTACAGCTTGCTGCTGTAGGCGCTGGGACTCGGTAGGTAGTAGTGAGGTTGAGGGGACTTGGTTAGTTAGGGGAGTGGGACAGGTCATTAACCCCTGTAGGCCCCTAGGAGTTTCCCCAAAGCCACTACAGGTTGCTGTGCTATAGGGACGGCCTATAGTATAGTGCGTGCCACTTAGATAGATAGGGACACAGCGGCTGCTGCTGTTCTTGTGAAGCGGTTCGGACCCACGTTGGGGTCCACAGAGACTATTCCAGAGTGGGACCGCCCTGGCGGTCCGCGTGCCTGGAGTTCGGTTGGAGGATCAGAAGGAGTCATCGCCCGACAGATCCTTTGTGAAGTATTGCTGACCCGAGCACCGGAGTGCTCGGCAGGTACCTACAATACATAAGTGCACCACCGGGCCCTTAGTGTAATTGTGACTGCGCAGTCCCCCATTGACTCTCTCTGCAAGGGTGCGGGACATTGGGTGGGGTTCTTTGGACACTGGGTGGGATCACCTGGTGTTGGGGAAGCGTCCGGCGAGACGTCGCGGTTAGTTTCTCCTCGTGAGAGGGACACAGGTCATTATGAATGTGATGAGTTGTTATGCATGTTAGTAAAGTCCCTAGTTATTATACATGTTGTCTATGTGATTATTTGGTTGCCCTGCGAGGAACCACTCCCCCTCTGGTGGGAGCCATCGCAGGTGGAGGCGCTGCATCGTAAGTGAATACCCCTAGTATAATTTCCCCAGGTTCCCCGTGGCGGAAGCTCAGCCCTCCTGTGAGCCAACAGGTAATGCACAACACCGAGTAACACTATATGTTTCCTGCACCCCCACACTATATCTGCGATTGGGGGGCGGGGGGGAACCCGTTACATATACATAACATATAATACAATACCAATGTATTACTGACAGGTAGGGGTAATGGCAGACTTAACCTTTATTAACAGCAGCCATATTTCCCCTACCGTCACACTTATGTCATTAGTTATCTTGTTCTAATTATACCATTGTGAATTGTTTATATGTGTCCTGGAACGGGGTTATTCTACACTATAGAATCCCGTACAGGTGGAGGCTCTACTCTATCGATACTCTATAGGTGCACCGCAGGTTCCCAGCAGCGGAGGCTCAGATCTCCTGGGCACCATCAGGTATTGCACCACATCCACACACCATAGCCACACATCTCCCAGGGGGTGGGGGAAAGTGTGCTACAAATAATACTTACTGTATTTATTTTTTATTATTATTCAACTCTTAATGCCATTTTTAATGAGTTTTAAAGCATTTTTTTATTTCTACATCAGCTTTTAGCTCACCTCCCAAGCAATTCGAGAGCTTTGTAACACTTTCCTGTTTGTTATAATTTGTTGTCAATATTCCCAGCAGTTTAGCTGTAAACTGTAACAATAGATCATGTTACCATAGTAATCTAAGGCAGGGGTGCGCAAAATTTTGAAGCGGTGTCCCTCTGCCTGCGGCTTCCAGTGCTCGCGCCCCCCGACCTTTCTGCTGGCGTCATGTCACATGGCCCTGCGACATCATTTGATGCCGCGTTGCCATGCCGACACCCAGCTTCTGAATCATGGTAAGTGTAGTTGCAAAAGCCTCGCACAGCCCCCGGCTGGGGCTTCTGTAACCGCCGTGCCGCCTCCCTCTCCCCCCCCCCCCGACAAAATCTCCAGTTTGCGCACCCCTGATCCAAGGATACATTGTAGCTGCTGAGTTACATTGGCTGAAGCAGCCATTATGTTAGTCACACAATAAGGATTTTTACAGATTTACAATGGGTGCACTAAACGATTGCCAGCTGGGTAAGAATGGAGAATTTATACATTGCCATACGCTTTACATATAAAAATAATAAGAAAAAAATGGCGAATGTAGTATTGCTGCTTTAAGGGTCAGGAGAAAAATAAAGATAACAATCTGATACATACTCCGCCTCCCATGTTTTGTTTTTTTTCCTGGGCAGTGCCTCTCAGGAGCAAAGTGTACTAATGGTAGTGTCAGGTATATAGGGTTAAATCTGGGTGTTTGAGTTGGTGATTACATCTTTAAAATAGCAAAATGTGCTGCTTAACTATTTTTATATTTACATTGTTTAAAGTTGCAGTATTTAGATTGCTACATTTCTAATAAAGTGTACATATCATTTTAAACAGGGGGGGGGGGAGGGAGATAGGGTTAAGCCACGTCCAGACTACGTGCACGTGGCCCAACCAAATGGCTGCACCTTAATGAGGGAAGCCATAGAGCCAGGGTGGGCAACCCTGTCGCCATTCGCCACTTGTGGCGAATTGGCAGGGAAACTGTGGCGAACAGGGCCGCCGGGACTCCCTGGGTGGGGGGGGGGGGATTCACTAACAGGCAGCAGGGGGATATGGTATGCGGCACCAGGCTGAAAGCCTGGTATGAAAGCAGGACTGCAGGGGAGGTGCGCCATCTAGCAGCCTGACCCGGAACTTCCTGTCTGCTGCTACTATAGAGCGCTCCTCTCCCCGTGCTGCTCCTGCTCTGACTCAAGAGATTCAACTACAAGACAAGGTAGGCATGGATGGGAGGACTGGGAGAGATGTGAGGGGTCTGGGAGAGATGTGAGTGGGCTGGGAGATATATGTGAGGGGGGCTGGGAGAGATGTGTGAGGGGGGCTGGAAGAGATGTGAGATGTGAGGGGGGCTGGGAGATATATGTGAGGGGGCTGGGAGAGATGTGAGATGTGAGGGGGGCTGGGAGATATATGTGAGGGGGCTGGGAGAGATGTGAGGGGGCTAGGAGAGATGTGTGAGGGGGGCTGGGAGATATATGTGAGGGGGGCTGGGAGAGATGTGAGGGGGCTGGGAGAGATGTGTGAGGGGGGGTGGAAGAGATGTGAGATGTGAGGGGGGCTGGGAGAGATGTGAGGGGGCTGGGAGATATATGTGAGGGGGGCTGGGAGAGATGTGAGGGGGCTGGGAGATATATGTGAGGGGGGCTGGGAGAGATGTGAGGGGGCTGGGAGATATATGTGAGGGGGGCTGGGAGAGATGTGAGGGGGCTGGAAGAGATGTGAGATGTGAGGGGGGCTGGGAGAGATGTGAGGGGGCTGGGAGAGATGTGTGAGGGGGGCTGGAAGAGATGTGAGATGTGAGGGGGGCTGGGAGAGATGTGAGATGTGAGGGGGGCTGGGAGATATATGTGAGGGGGACTGGGAGAGATGTGAGGGGGCTGGGAGTGATGTGAGGGGGTTAGGGAGAGATGTGAGGGGGCTGGGAGAGATGTGTGAGGGGGGCTGGGAGAGATGTGAGATGTCAGGGGGGCTGGGAGTGATGTGAGGGGGCCTCTGGTCTCTTCTCCCCCCCCCCCCACATGCAGTCCTGTTCAACTGAATAAAAACATTAAAAAAAACATAAATATAATACATAAACACAAAACATCTCCCCCATCTGTCTCTCACTCCCCCCCCCCCCGTCTCTCTCTCTCTCTACCCGCCCCCCCTGTCTCCCCCCCGCCCCCCTGGTGAGAGATAATCTGTTACTAAAAATTTTGAATCCCACCACTGGGGTGGGGGGGGGGGGGTGCTTGATGATGGGGGAGATCAAGGGTGCTGGGGGAGATGATGAGGGGGGGGTTAAATGAGATGGTGATGAGGGGGGTTAAATGAGATGGTGATGATGAGGGGGTGAGGAGATGATGATGAGGAGGGTAGTGGTGGTGGCGTGAGAGGGGGGTGAGAGGATGAGGGGGGTTGCGGTCTGAGGGCTGTTCTATTGAGGGCGCGCTTGCTGCGCCGTGCGCGCGCGTGGCAGTTATAGTTGGCTGAGGTTAGCAGCCTTTCTATAATGGTTTTACGCCGCTACCACCACTGAAATGTGTGTGTGTGTGTGTGTACTGTATGTACAATGTTAATAAATAATTTATTAAAGCATTTCTTTATTTATTTCAAACGTATTTATATCACACACACACACACACACACACACATACACACAGTACCTCACTCGCTCACAGAATACACACAAAAAGCATGTGTCTCGTTCACGCACGCACAGGCACGCACAGGCGCACACACTATAGAACGGCCCTGAGAATTTATAAACTTGTTCAAACAGTGTGTGTTTAAAATTTTCGCATGTGCAACACAATACCTCAATTTTTACATTGTGTGGCTATTTTCACTTCTAATTCGCCACACCTGTGGCTATATTGAAAAATAGGTTGCCCACCCCTGCCATAGAGCGTGCGATGAAGCGCGACAGCTTTTTCGCGAGACAAACAATTTTGTGTTTGTCGCGCAATGGTTGGGTCACGTGGGCGGTTCAGCCAATGAGGGCGAAACAGCCTTGTGATGTCATGGCCCCGCCTCCATGGCACGCATCAGAAATTCCAAAGGCCACGGATCACTCAGGCTACTATGTTTTGACTTTTCTTTATAGCACGTCTACAGCCCCTTGAATTCAGAGGACCTCCCTTGTTCTCTAGATCAGGGGTGCGCGGCGCTTACAGAGGCCCAGCGCTCTTCCCCAAAGCAGTTAAATGCAGAGAGAGCGCGCGCGAGGCCTTTGTAACTCACTTACCTAGTCTCCGGGCAGCTTCTGGCAACAGGTCTCCATGGCAACGCAGTATCAAATGGCAACGCAAGGTCATTTGACCAAGCAGTCAACACGACGCCACATGACGTCAAAAAATGCCAGCGAACACGTAAGGGGGGAGGGGGGACAGCAGACAGGCACGGGAGAACAGACTAAAAAGTCTGCGCACCCCTGCCCTAGATACACACCGATTCATGTGGCACTAAATTAAAAGCAAAAACATAAAATCAGTATTCTTGTCCAGTGGCATAAAAAAGCTGTACCTAGGTTTAGTAAGGAGGAACAGTACAATGGTAATGTCACTACCTTTTAAGGAGGTGTATCCGATTCTAATCCCAGCATCAGTTACCTGGGCTTTAGCCACCAAAAAATTTGATTGCAACAAGCACCAAGATTTCTATGTATAGTGCTGCGTTATATTACAAAAAATTATTATTGCGGTAAAAAAAGAAAAAAAAAAAGGACAGAAAATATATGAGGACCCAAGTGCTATCAAATCAAAGAGCAGTGCAGCTTACCGACTGCATGCAGCAATATGAGTACCTTTTGCAAAAGACATGCAAATGAGAACACAGTAATATTTTTATTTGCTATATGCTTTACTGTTAAGGGTTTTTGTCACTTTTTTTACCCACCATAACTTAACTAATTATGGTGAAACCTATCCATTTTGCAAATCCAGTATAAAAGACCCCACATTGAGGAGACCCATTAAGGTTGAAACAGCTGTCTCTGTGGGTGGGTTTACAGGCTACGCATCTTAACCCAGGCTGTGCTCAAAGCTATGAAATGCAGCAAGCTTAAGCTTATAGGGGACCATGAAAATGGTTTTGAAGCAAAAGGTGGCACTACGTGCTCATTTGCATGTCACTTCCCAGAATTCCTTGCTGCAGTGGAAGCATTGTAAGCTGGGTGATAATGGTGAAAGGCAGGGCTGCAAAACCTAAGACATGCAAATGAGCACACAGAAATATGTCCACTTGCTATATGCTTTACTGTGGAGGGTTTTTGTCACTTTACCCACCATAACATAAATACATACAGTTATGTCCGGAAATAATGGGACACTGACACAATTTTCATAATTTTGGCTCTATACGCCACCACAATGGATTTGAAATGAAACAACCGAGAAGCAATAGAAGTGCAGAATTTCAGCTTTAATTCAAGGGGTTGAACAAAAATATCGTATGAAACGTTTAGGAATTGCAACCATTTTCATACACAGTCCCCTTATTTCAGGGGCTCAAATGTAATTGGACAAATTAACACAATCATAAATAAAATGTTCATTTTTAATACTTTGTCGAGAATCCTTTGCAGGCAATGACTGTTTGAAGTTTGGAATGCATGGACATCACCAAACCCTGGTTTTCCTCCTTTGTGATGCTTTTCCAGGCCTTTACTGCAGCTGTCTTCAGTTTGTTCGTGGGTCTTTCTGCCTTAAGTTTTGTCTTCAGCAAATGAAATGCATGCTCGAACGGATTGCGATCAGGTGATTGACTCGGCCATTGCAGAATATTCCACTTCTTTGCCTTAAAAAACTCCTGGGTTGCTTTCGCAGTATGTTTTGGGCCATTGTCCATCTGTAAAGTGATGCGCCGTCCAATCAACTTAGCTGAATTTGGCTCAATCTGAGCAGACAATATATCCCTATACACTTCAGAATTCCTCCGGCTGCTTCTGTCTTCTGTCACATCATCAATAAACACTAGTGACCCAGCGTCATTGTAAGCCATGCATGCCCATGCCATCACACTGCCTCCACCGTGTTTTACAGATGATGTGGTATGCTTCGGATCATGAGCCGTTCCAAGTCTTCTCCATACTTTTTCTCTTTTTTTTGCTAGACTTGGATAATGATATGCCTACCTCATGGAGAGTGTTCTTCACTTGGCTTTCTAATCTGGCCTTTCTATTCTTGAGCCTTATGAATGGTTTTCACCTTGTGGTGAACCCTCTGTATTTGCTCGTGTGAAGTCTTCTCTTTATGGTAGACTTGGATATTGATATGTCTATCTCCTGGAGAGTGTTCTTCACTTGGCTGGATGTTGTAAAGGGGTTTATCTTTTCTATGGAATGGATCCTACGATCATCCACCACTGTTGTCTTTCGTGGATGTACAAGCCTTTTTATGTTGCAGAGCTCACTAATGTGTTCTTTTTTTCTCTGAATGTACCAAACTGTTGATTTGGCCACTCCTTATGTTCCTCCTATCTCTGTGATGGATTTTCTTTTCTTTTTTTGCAGCCTAAGGATGACCTGTTTCACTTGCATTGAGAGCTCCTTTGACCACATGTTGTGGGTTCACAGCAACAGCTTCAAAATGCGAATGCCACACCTGGAATCAACTCCAGACCTTTTGCCTGCTTAATTGATGATGAAATAACGAAGGAATAGCCCACACCTGTCCATGAAACAGCTTTTGAGTCAATTGTCCAATTACTTTTGGTCCCTTGAAAAAGAGGGGGCTACATATTAAAGAGATGTAATTCCTAAACCCTGCCTCCAATTTGGATATGTATACCCTCAAATTAAAGCTGATAGACTGCACTTTAAACCCATAATCATTATTTAACTGTAACTTTAATTTATTTTGGAACACAGCCGAAATAACAAAACTTGTATCAGTGTCCAATTATTTCCGGACCTAACTGTACATACACAGTTGTGTGAAAAAGAAAGTACACCCTCTTTGAATTCTATGGTTTTACATATCAGGACATAACAATCATCTGTTTCTTAGCAGGACTAAAAATTAGGAAAATACAACCTCAGATGAACAACAACACATGACATATTACACCGTGCCATGATTTAACAAAAAAAAAAGCCAAAATGGAGAAGCTGTGTGTGAAAAACTAAGTACACCCTTACTGCTTCCATAGGAATTAAGATGCTAAGTAGCAGACAGGTGCTGTTAATCAAATGCCCTTGATTAATTGATCATCAGCAAGTGTGACCACCTCTATAAAAGCCGATGATTTAGCAGTTTGCTGTTCTGGAGCAATCAGGTGTGTGTTAACACAATGCCAAGGAGGAAATACATCAGCAATGATCTTAGAGAAGCAATTGTTGCTACCCATCAATCTGGGAAGAGTAGGCAATTTCCAAACAATTTAAAGTCCATCATTCTACAGTGAGAAAGATTATTCAAAAGTGGAAAACATTCAAGGCAGTTGCCAATCTTCCAAGGAGTGGACATCCCAGAAAATTCACCCCAAGGTGTGACGGTTCAGGTGATTCGTGCTTCCCAATGTGTCCCCGTCACCCCTGGTCCCTCTGCCTCTGACCTTTCCCCTTCGCCTCCTCGTCCATCTGTCCCTTCTTCCCGCACCTGTTCCTCTGTGGCGTGCCTGGACGCGCGTTCAGCTGTCACGCACGTTGCCCGCAAGGTGTGCACACATCTCCAAACACCCGATTCCCTCCGCGGCACTCTCAGCGTCTCTCTATTCCCCCACCTGCCACATTACCTCCTTCTGCTGCTTCTCCTGCTCCCTCGCCTTCCTTGGCGAGTGCTCCCGCGGCGCGACGCTCCTCGGCACATATGGTACGCGCGCATCCAACCCTTACAGAGGGCGCGCGCACGCGCTCCAGATATAGGCCTTCCCAGAGCTCTGGCTCCGCCTCCCATAGCGTACAAGCCATATTCTTGTGTGATTCACCTGTCTCCTCCCTTGACTTTCTGACCTATCCCTTCAACCTCTCACTCAACCCTCTGCTCCTCCTTCCTCTCACATTGGTGCTCTCTCCTTTATAATCCCTGTCTGTCCTCTAGCTCATTGCTCTGCATAGCTTCTTGTGACCCCTGTGTGTGCAGTCTCTATGCTTGGCTCTCCTGTCTCTTTTAGCGCTGGTTCCTGTCCCTACTTACCTTTGGATCTCCCTGGCTTGAACTCTGCTTTGAATTGGACTACCCTGCTTTCTCCTGCCTTTGAACCCTGCATTCGGATACGACTACGCTGCCTTCTCCAATCCTTGAACACTGGCTTACGAACATCACCACGCTGCTCTCTATTACCCCTGAACTCTGGCACACGGACATTACTATCCAAACTCTGGCATATTGGACGTTGCAAGTATACGTTAATCCTTTCTCAACAGGCCCGGCAACGCATTACCACACTCCGTGCACGTCCTCACTGCTGTGGGTGCGTGTTATAACCTTACCCACCTCAGTACTGGGGACTGGCCAGGTCTGCGGGCATACAGGCGTTACACAAGGTCAGACCGTGCAATGCTCAGAGAAATTGCAAAAAAAACAAGAGTTACATCTCAGACTCTATAGGCCTCGGTTAGCATGCTAAATGTTAAAGTTCATGACAGTACAATTAGAAAAAGACTGAACAAGTATGGTTTGTTTGGAAGGGTTGCCAGGAGAAAGCCTATTCTCTCTAAAAAGAACATGGCAGCACAGCTTAGGTTTGCAAAGTTGCATCTGAACAAACCACAAGACTTCTGGCACAATGTCCTTTGGACAAACGGGCCATGATGCACAGCCATGGCCATTTGGCCATAATGGCCATGAAGGCCATGAAGGCCATAATGCACAGCGCCACGTTTGGCAAAAACCAAACACAGCATATCAGCACAAACACCTCATACCAACTGTCAAGCATGGCGTGGAGGGGTGATGATTTTGGCTTGTTTTGCAGCCACAGGACCTGGGAACCTTGCAGTCGAGTCGACCATAAACTCCTCTGTATATCAAAGTATTCTAGAGTCAAATGTGAGGCCATCTGTCCGACAGCTAAAGCTTGGCCGAAATTGGGTCATGCAACAGGACAATGATCTCAAGCACACCAGCAAATCTACAACATAATGGCTGAAAAAGAAAAGAATCAAGGTGTTGCAGTGGCCCAGTCAAAGTCCAGACCTCAACCCGATTTAAATGCTGTGGCTGGACCTTAAGAAAGCTGTGCATAAACAAATGCCCACAAACCTCAATAAACTGAAGCAACGTTGTAAAGAAGAGTGGGCCAAAATTCGTTCACAACGATGTGAGAGACTGATAAAGTCATACAGAAAATGATTACTTCAAGTTATTGCTGCAAAAGGTGGTTCTACAAGCTATTGAATCATCTATATATATAAAATTGAATTTTGTGAGATTGTTAATAGATGTGGTGAATCTGATTGGTCCGTGGGTCTGTCACTCAGCCTCTGGCCAATCAGATTGGTCCGTATCCCTGCCCCGCCCCGCACGCCTCTCATTGGCCTGCGTGGCTCTATGACGTCACCCAACTGCCACTCTCTTCTCCTCATCACCCGCAGCTCACCTTCCCCCTCGGCCTCACCCAACTGCCAAACACACACAACCACCCGGCCACTGTCCTTTTCACCCAGCGGCCCGGACCGCTAGTTCCCCCCCCACCCCCCCAGCTCACCTCCCCGCCGGCTCCCCCATCACCCCCCCCTCACCCGCAGCTCACCTCCCCGCCGGCTCCCCCCCCATCACCCTCCCTCACCTGCAGATCACCTCCCTGCCGCCTCCCCCCCCCCATGCTGCGGGACATGCCAGCGCGGGGGGGGGCAGGGCAGTGGCGGCCGCGTGGGACATGCCCATCCCTCTGGTCCCCTTCCCCACGGCGTTCCCTTGCTTGCCTGCGTGGGGAGGGAGAAGGGCGCAGGGGAGTGGGAGGGGTGGTGCACAGTCACGGCTTTCGAGAGGTGGGGAGCCGTCTGTTCGGATCGCCGGACGTTCCACTCTCCCTACCTCCACCCTCCTCCTGTCCACTGTGTGTGTGTGTGTATGGGAGAGTGTGAGTGTGTGTGTGACACTGTGTGTGTGTGTGACACTGTGTGTGTGTTACACTGTGCGTGTGTGGGACACTGTAGGGTGGGGACCGGAGCTGCGCATGGGGGTGGGGGGAGGAGCGGAGAGAGAGAGGGGGGAGCGGAGAAACAGACAGGGGGAGTGGAGAGGAAGGAGCGGGAAATTTTAAGCCCGCGCAACTCCGGGTGCCTCAGCTAGTAAGGTATACCTAGTTTTTCACACATGGCTTCTCCATTTTGGCTTTATTTTTGTTAAATAAATCATGACACGGTGTAATATGTCATGTGTTGTTCATCTGAAGTTGTATTTACCTAATTTTTTAGACCTGATAAGTAACAGATGATTGTTATTACAGTATGTCCTGATATGTAAAAACATAGAATTCAAAAGAGGGTGTACTTTCTTTTTCACACAACTGATATATATATATATATATATTCATATATACATATACAAACACATATACACACAGTAATACACATATATACACACAAACAGTGTGTGCTCATTTGCATGTAATTTCCCAGAATCCCTGGCTGCAGTGGATGCGCTGAATGCTAGGAGATAATGCAGAAAAGCATGGTTCTAGGCCTGTATGGGACATATGAATGTGCTCACAAGTGATACTTTATTTGCCAACACACATATAAATAGCTAACCTTATTGTCTCCAATGCTACTACCACTCATGGTCACTGCACCAGAGGATTAATGCTGGAGATAGTTCCATTAGGAAATACAAAAAAGTTGGAGCGCAGAGAAGAAGAAAAAAAGATTTTAAACAATCATCACTTTATTTATATAAACCTATGCAACCCCTCAACGCGTTTCGCGCACACTAGCGCTTCATCAGGAGGTAATGGGGCATATCAGGAGGCTGCCTTATATATATTATGGTACACATGTCCTCCTTGGAGTGTGATACCTGCATGATAGAGGACACGGCTAGTTCCCCATACGTCACTATTGCCAGACAGTGCTATCACGCGAGAGAGTGCGCTCACTATCCAGTACTGGGTAGACTTCCGGTTCCGGTTTAGGAACACCGTGGTGATCCGCAGTGGGAAAGTACAAGCCTGGGCAGGGGTAGTGACGTTGAAAGCAAGGGACAAGCGTGGGATCCTCATCGTGCATGCAGCTATACCTAATTGTAAGTTTTAAATTGTACAGTGTATGAATAAAGTGATGATTGTTTAAAATCTTTTTTTCTTTTTCTCTGCGCTCCAACTTTTTTGTATTTTCGAGTAACTGTTGGCCCGGCTGATCACCGGTGAGTGGAAGAGCTGCGGAAGAAGAAATCTACCCTGAGAGACACCTAGAAGAAAACGGACGAGCGCAGCCTCCATTTTGAGTTCTATTAGGAAGCATTGATCCCCCACAGTTCTAAGTCAAACTTTTTTGTGTTTTGTTACTGAAATTGTGTTTTGATTTTTAATTAAAAACATAACTAACCATCACAAATACAATTTCTGTGACAACACAGTGACAAAAGACAAAGAAGTTGAACTTAAAATGAACGTGCTGGGCACACACCCTTCTTTTTTTTATAAATAGGGAGAGGCAGGTCGTTTCTGAGCTGACCTTTCCCAATAGATTTGCCATGATGAGTGAAGATATTGGGAATGTCGGGGCAGAAATGGCAAGGCTGGGGGAGACTAATTCCTCTAGCAGCCAGGGGAATCGTTCCTCCAGCACAATGGGGACTCAGGATGCTCAGATGCAAAGAAAGATTGTGGTGGTAGGGGACTCCATTATTAGGAAGGTAGATAGGGCAATCTGGTGTCATGACCGCATGAACCAGACAGTTTGTTGTCTCCCGGGCGCTCGGGTTCGGCACATTGCGGATCGGGTAAACAGATTGTTGGGGGGGTTGCTGGGATTGACCCGGCGGTCTAGGTACACGTTGGCACCAATGACAAAGTTAGAGAAAGATGGAGGGTCCTAAAAATTGATTACAGGGATCTAGGCCAAAAGCTTAAGGCAAGGACCTCCAAGGTAGTATTTTCTGAAATACTACCAGTGCTATGCGCTACCGCAGGGAGACAGTCAGAGATCAGGGAGGTTAATGCATGGCTAAGAAAGTGGTGCAGGAAGGAGGGGTTTGGGTTTTTAGAGCACTGCGACTCCTTTTCTGAAAGGTGCCATCTATATTCAAGGGATGGATTGCACCTCAATGAAGAGGGATCTTCTGTGCTAGGAGAGAGAATGCTAAAAAGGTTGGAGGAGATTTTAAACTAAGATGGAGGGAGGAGGGGAATGAAACAGATAATGAACTAAATAGAATGGAGGATACAAGGTGGTATGGAGGTAGAATGGGAGCAAGTGCGAGTTTGACAAGCAGTGAGACACCCATAGTAAATACAGATAATACTAGAAAACTAGAATACTAGAAATGAAGGAGCAGATAAGATAATAGTACAGGCTGAAAGAAAACTTAAATGCATGCTTGCTAACGCAAGAAGCCTGACAGATAAAATGGGGGAGCTTGAATTAATAGCTGCAAGGGAGCAGTATGATATCATAGGCATTATTGAAACATGGTGGGATGAAACTCATGACTGGACAGTTAATTTAGAGGGTTATTCCCTTTTTCGGAAAGATCGAACAAATAGAAGGGAGGTGGAGTATGTTTATATGTTAAACCGGATCTAAAACCTATTATAATGGATGATGTTTATGAAGGGAATGATGAAAATGTAGAGACCTTGTAGAAAGAAATTAGCAGTTGAGGTAAAAGTATAAAGAAAATGTTTGTAGGAATATGCTATAAACCACCAAATATCTGTGAGATTGAGGAAGCTAAAATACTTTTGCAAATGGAGATGGCATCAAAACTGGGTCATGTTTGCATAATGGGGGATTTTAATTATCCAGACATTGACTGGGGCAATGAGATTAGCATTACAACAAAAGGAAATCATTTTTTGGGGGTGTTTAAAGACAATTATATGACCCAAATTATTGAGGAACCAACCAGGAGAGGGGTAGTACTGGATTTGGTCATATCAAACAATGTAGAAGTTATAACAAATATTCAAATCCTGGAACATTTGGGTAACAGTTATCATAACATGGTCTCTTTTCAAATAAATTATCAAAAAACAGATTACTTGGGTTTAACAAAGACCATAAACTTTAGAAAGGCAGATTTTAATCAACTGAGGTCTAATCTACAAGTAATACACTGGGATTATGTTTTTGCAGGGAAAAATGTAGAAGATAAATGGGCAGTCTTTAAAACTTGTTAGAAAAGCACACATATCAGTGTATACCCTTGGGTAATAAGTATAAAAGAAATAAGTCAAAACCAATGTGGCTAAATAAACAGGTAGGGGAGGAAATGGACAAGAAGAAGAAGGCGTTTAGATTCTTTAAGTCAGAAGGGACGGAGACATCGTATCAGAACTATAAGGAATGTAACAAAAATTGAAAAAGGGCAATCAAATTAGCAAAAATGGATAATGAAAAAATGATTGCAATAGAAAGTAAGGTCAACCCTAAAATGTTCTTTAAGTACCTTAATAACAAAAAAATGAGAAAAGAAAATATAGGACCCTTTCAGTGTGAGATGGGTAGGCAGATTATTGGAGATAAGGAAAAAGCAGAGGTATTAAACACATTTTTTGCCTCTGTGTTTACCAGGGAAGAATCAAGTTCAATAGAAGTGCCGCAGGAGGTAACCACAACCTCCATATTAATGAACAATTGGTTAACTGAGGAAGAAGTTCATAAGCGTCTTGAAAAAATTAAAGTAAATAAGGCACCTGGCCCCGATGGCATACATCCAAGAGTTCTCAAGGAGTTAAGCTCAGTAATAGCCAAACCATTATATTTAATATTCAAGGACTCCATTTTCCACAGGCTCAGTACTACAAGATTGGCGTAAAACAGATGTGGTGCCTATATTTAAAAAGGTAGCTAGATAACAACCGGGAAATTACAGACCTATAAGCCTGACTTCAATAGTGGGGAAACTACTTGAAGGTTTAATACGGGATAATATTCAGGAATACCTAATGGAAAAGAAAACTATTAGTAATAGTCAGCATGGATTTATGAAGGATAGATCATGCCAAACTAACCTTATTTGGTTTTTTTGAGGAGGTAAGTAGGAATTTAGACCAGGGTAATGCAGTTGATGTGGTCTACTTAGATTTTGCAGATGCTAGAAGAAACCGTCTGTCCCCTCTAGGACGACTCCCACAGCTGTTCAGCTTGATGAAAGATTGTGTGGAGAAGGAAAATAGCGAGAAGCGGGGTATAAGCTGCTTGCAGACCCGCCTTCCATGTGTGACCGGCAGCTGCACTTGCAGCAGCTCACGGATAGAGTTCACGTAACTCACAATGGTCCGTCCCCTCTGCTCCCCTGTAAGGGTGAATGGCACACTTCCTGCGCGACTACGATCGGAATGTAGACAAAAAGTAGGATGATCGATATCCAATGGATTCAGACTCACCAGGTAAAATAAAAATGATTTATTAAGACTACATAAAACAGATACTAAAGAACATAACAAAAGTTCCTACCTTTTTTTTTTTTTTACTTAGATTTTGCAAAGGCTTTTGATACGGTTTCACACAAGAGGTTGGTGTACAAAATAAAGAAAATTGGACTCGGTAATAATATATGCACCTGGATTGAAAATTGGTTAAAGGACAGACAACAGAGTGTTGTTATAAATTGAACCTTTTCACGTTGGGCTAAAGTCGTGAGTTGAGTACCTCAAAGATCGGTACTGGGACCCCTGCTTTTTAACTTGTTTATTAATGACCTTGAAGTTGGCATCGAGAGCAAAGTCTCCATCTTTGCTGATGCTAAATTGTGTAAGGTAATAGAATCAGATAAGGATGTAATTTCTCTTCAGAAGGACTTGGAGAGACTAGAAACGTGGGCAGGTAAATGGCAGATGAGGTTTAATACAGATAAATGTAAGGTTATGCATTTGGGATGCAAGAATACAAAGGCGAATTACAAATTAAATGGGGATAAATTGGGGGAATCCTTGATAGAGAAGGATTTAGGCGTGCTTGTCGACAGCAGGCTTAACAATAGTGCCCAAAGTCATGCAGTAGCTGCAAAGGCAAACAAGATCTTAAATTGCATCAAACGGACAATGGATGGAAGGGAAGTAAACATAATTATGCCCCTTTACAAAGCATTAGTAAGACCACACCTTGAATATGGAGTACAATTTTGGGCACCAATCTTAAGAAAAAACATTATGGAACTAGAGAGAGTGCAGAGAAGAGCCACCAAATTAATAAAGGGGATGGACATTCTAACTTATGATGAGAGGCTAGCTAAATTAGATTTACTTACATTAGAAAAGAGGCGTCTAAGAGGTGATATGATAACTATATACAAATATATTCGGGGACAATACAATGAGCTTTCAAAAGAACTATTCATCCCAAGTGCAGTACTAAGGACTTGGGACCATCCCTTAAGGTTGGAGGAAAGGAGATTTCACCAGCAGCAAAGGAAAGGGTTCTTTACAGCAAGGGCAGTTAAAATGTGGAATTCATTACCCATGGAGACTGTGACGGCAGATACAATAGATTTGTTAAAAAAAAAAAAGGTTGGACATCTTTTTCGATAGGAAAGGTATACAGGGATATACCAAAAAAGTATACATGGGAAGGATGTTGATCCAGGGATTAATCCGATTGCCAATTCTTGGAGTCAGGAAGGAATTTATTTTTCCCCTTATGAGATATCATTGGATGATATGATTCTGGGGTTTTTTGTTTGCCTTCCTCTGGATTAATAAGTAAGTATAGATATAGGATAATGTATCTGTTGTCTAAATTTAGCATAGTTGGAACTTGGACGTACGTCTTTTTTCAACCTTATCTACTATGTAACTAAATAGAATGAGTTGAAATATTATATAATAATAGAAAAGAGAAGTAGTTCCAAGAGATTCGGTTATGAATCACCACATACGTATTGGTGCAGAAAACATGCTAGAATTCCATTACTGATAGAGGCTTAAAGCAGTAAAGAGGTAACGAACCAATGACACACTGGGAGAAATGTGAGTTATATTATACAACTGTACATTACAGTACATACTATTTTCCAGTATTACAAGAACTGTTATTTAACCCATTTCAATCAATACATTTTATCTTACAAACTTTAGTGTGTCACTGTAAAACCTGTGAATAGTACAAAGTATCAAAGACTACTATTTACAGCAAGCCCTCATAGTTAAGCAAATACTACACTAACTAGTACTAGCTTCTTAAAGTCATAGCTCCTCCTAAGGTGAAGATGAACGAATGGCAGTGGCATGTTTGAACCTTTGAGTGTCAGATGACCGGCAGCACATGAATGCCACCTACCTTCACTTGGTGTAACAATTATGTAGTCGTGGGCTGGCCCCCAGGGTGTGAATTAAAGTGGAGGATACTCTACTTCAATGAGCAGTGAATGCGATTTCCTCCAATAGTAACAATGTTCTTTGAACATAAGAAATCTGTAACCGTTATGTGATTTTACTCAGTTACATACAGTATGTAGCCAGACTTAGAATCAGCTCCTATGAGCTCCCAATGGCTGACTGTACTGCGATCTGGCTGAAAACACCAACTGAACTGAAGTTTGTGCCAAATGCACAACTTCAGAGTTTATAGAATCAGCCACTTTCAATTTCCTGTACCCAGGGATTGCAGACGATAACCGACTGCAGATAATCCTCAACTGCGGAGGACAGAGCCTTGAGCAGTTGGTCCACCAACATGCTACTACTGCTTTGTCACCTTCCCTGGAGCCACAGGAAAATGCTTTTCCCCCCTCTCGTGGTTCCAGGTAAAAAAACAAGTTAGGCAACATCTGTAGGTTTTGGTGCCTAAATTAGGAAAGCTAAACACATAGTAAAAAAAAAAATGGTAGAAAAAAGGCATTACTTGTTTCCACTTTATTGCAACTCCAGTACATGAAGACAATGAAATCTAAGCCTAGCTATCTTTTAAGCAATAGGAAACCCAAATACCAAGAAATTATAACACACACTTTAAATTAATTTCAGTATAGGATTCAAGAAGAAAGAAAAAAACAATGAAAATATATCAACAGAATTAAAGAAAATGTTACAAAATCTTGTTGACGTCTCAGAAAAAATATTTTTTTTTTTTAAATGATAGCTTACAAATGAGTTTTTTTTTAATAAAAGAAAAATATTTTTAGGAGACTACCACCACAGTGCAAATGAATACAGTACATTTCCTCCACACTTTAGTGTGTTTCATTAGAAGATTTCGTATTTTGTCCAAAACCAAACTTGCAAGAATTTCCATAAACCTTTGCCAGAGAAGACCTTGGAGTACTGGATGGGTTAATTAAAATATACCATGTAGTTCTATAACAATACATTTTCTTAACTGACATTCTAAGATAACACATATAGCCAGATCCCCCTCCGGTCCCCAGGTTTTGTGTTGTACTTCCCTTACCTCCGCTGACTCGCAGGAGGTTGCGGGAGAATGAGGGCTCCGGTGAATCCCTCAAGGGTGCAGCCATCTTAAAAAGGTGCACGCGCAGCCGCGGTATGTTCACGCATGTGAAGGTGTGGTGGTATACTATGAAGGGTCAGGAGAGTAGCGGCAGCCATGACAGGGTTGCGCACGTGCAGTGTACAGCGCGCACGCGGCGGCCCATAGACAGAGGTTCCAGGCTACAAGCCCCATAGTGCTTAGGGGCGGCAGGACCACGTGATGCCAGGGAACCAATCGAGCAGCTAGTTTCCCGAGACAGGAAATAGATCTTTGGGGGCTGGAAGAGGAGTCATTCGGAGCTGGAATGCAAAGAGGGTAGGGTGTAGATGTGCAGGGGTCTGTGATTCCTGTAATAGGCCAGATTACCCCCAGTAGGCCCCGACTCATCTCAGCTTGTGGATACTACAGGGCCTACTACAGGGACAGGCCCATGAGCATAGGGACACTACATCTGTATTATTAGTGAGTCAGGGACACAGTGCATCCGAGTGATCCTGACATGGTGGTCTGGGACTAGATAATGGACGGAAGCAGAGATGGCCTTTGAGGTGGGATCATCCAGTGTGATATCATCCCACGCAGAGGAGAAAGTACAGAAGAGGACACCGCTGGATTGCGGATCCCTTCTGATCCTTGTCGGCATGCCCGGGTGCTGGAGCGCCCAGCAGGTACCATTAAAACAAGTGCACCAACTATAACACCTTCAAATAGTGGGCCACGCGGTCACACACACTGGGTTGGGTGTGGGCATTGTGGGACATCAAGGGACTGGGATACTCAAGACACGTTGTGGGTTACACGGTGGTGGGATACAGCCCTGCGACGTGCATGGGTAGTTGTACCTATAGTTGATAGAGTATAAGCTTAAGAGTATAAGGTTAATGTGTGCCAGTAAAGGCTTTTCTATTTTGCTGTGTGTGTACATTTATTGTTGTGTCCTGTGTTGTGTCCTGTGAGAGGCTCCACCCACTCTGCTGGGATCCCTCTCAGGTGGAGGCGCTGCACCATAGTGGAGGCTTAGGCCCCTGCAAGCCAACAGGTTTAAGGGCAGCACCAGTAGCCATTTTGTTTAAAGGGAAACAGTGCTACAGTTGGAGGCGCTGCCGAGATTCAGACCTGGGGTGCTGAACTCAGTGAAATCATGTCACTCTCTCATTACCCTCAAGCCTGGAGGTGTATGAGTGGGCGGTAAAAAGACAAGCCCCGCCCCTTACGACATAGGTTTGCTGCTGGGTCAGTACCCAGGCTTATGGGAGGTCAAAATCCTAGGCCGCTGCACAGACACTGATGGGATATGGTGTTCAGTATTAGTGACGGGGGGGGCAAGATTTAACAAAGGAAGGCGGGCCCTGCAAATTGTGGCTCCCTGGAGCGCTCAGTCAAGGGTGTCCAATTATCTACCCCGAAATGTCCGTAAAGTTGGGGCCCAGTAGTCTTGGCAAGGATATACAGGAGGTTGCTATCAGACTGTCCTCCTCAACCCCAGAGAGTCTTTGCTGAGACGACAATATTATCATATCCTGCTCCAACTGTACTTCCAGTATAGGCAGTCCTAGCTCTCGCGGGGCAGGTGGCATACAAATGTTAGCCCAGGCCATACAGCGGCTGGGTACCCCCAAGAGTGAACCTCCTCCGCCACAACCCTATCGCAAGTTGAAACTCTTTTCAGGCACCAAACCAACACCTGCCGGTGAGGAGACCTTCGACGCCTGGGGGGACTACACCTTACAGGTCCTCGAGGAATGGTCCTGTACAGACGCGGTGAAACGACAGAATAATGGATTGCTTGCGACCCCCTGCATCCACTATGGTAAAGATGTACCGAGACCAACATGTTGATGTCACGGCGCAAAAACTGATGGCGTCTTTGACCCGCATATATGGGGTAGAAGATGAGTGAGCTATGGTCCAAATATTATCATCTTCGGCAGAAGGAGACAACGACTCCGAAAGCTAAAGGAGCAAAAAGGGGAGAAGGATACTCCGGCTACCAACCTATCAGAGGCTACCCCTAAGACTCAGGACAGCTCAGCTCCTCGGTCCAAGAACCGCTGCTACAGTTGTGGCCAGAGTCTGCATTTCGCCTCGACCTGTACGAAGCACAAGAAATCCCCCACAGGAGTAAGTAATTTTACAGCAGGAGTACAACAATCCCTCTCAGCTATCCCGGAACTGCTGGAAGATGAGTCCAAACCCGGTCCTGACATGGATCAACCCACAGACGCCTACTGCAGGATAGGCCCTGTCGCAATCATAAGAGTTGTTGTGGAGGGCATATATTCATCCGACTTGCTGGATACTGAATCATACCATTATATATCGGTTATTTTATTATCACCACCTCCATCATCTGCCTCTGCAGTCAGCTGAAAAGATGAAGTTATGGTGTCTCAGTCACAAGAACTACCCCATCGACGGAGTGGTGGCCGTACAAAATCAACATATTACAGTTGAATACCAACCGGACGCATCCGATGGAAGTGGAGGCTCAAATCTACCCGAGCCTCGGGAGCACCCAAGTGCGCCTATCATATTAGGGACTAATGCTGACGTGGGACAGTCTGTGATCCGGGTCTATCTGCATGAAGTGGACGAACTACCTCTATCCGCGTTAAGAATTCATCCGGCCCTAAAAGAAGAGTGCTATCTAGTCGCGTCACAGGAAGAATGTGGCGAGATCTTCAATTTAGAGAAAGGGTTGATAGAGATTCCACTGGGGGGAGTGAGGTATATGACCGCCGTGGTCAAGTACTTGGGCCGCGACAAAGCGGACACGTATTTCTCTCTCGAAACCACTCCTGTATTAAATGGTTCCCGAAATAAGGGAATGGACCGCCGCCATCCCAGAGAAGATAACAGTGCCCATTCAAAACATCTCTCCGCACCCGGTGCCGTTCGAATTTGGACAGAGGCTGTGCCAGATATACCCGGTTGAAGCCGTGGAAACTATAGCGCATGTGAATACTGCGACCACGCCAGCAGAGTCTGACGGGATGCACTTCGACGTCGGGGACTCGACCCTGCCTGAAGAATGGAAGACTCGGCTATGTGCTAAGTTGGAGGAACACTGAGAAGTGTTCTCCACTAGCGAGATGGACGTGGGCTGCAACCGGAGTGCCCACCACACCATTCATTTGAACGACACCGCCCCCTTCCGAGAGCGGTCCAGGTGTATTGCTCCTCAAGATGTGGAGGATGTAAGGAATGTCATCCACGAGATGGAGACCGCCGGTATAGTAGCTGAGCCCAGGAGTCCCTACGCTTCTCCAATAGTGGTGGTGCAAAAGAAGAATGGACCCGTGCGTCTGTGTGGATTATCGAACGCTGAACCGGCATACTATACCCGATCAGTACACCTTGCTCCGCATAGAGGAGATTCTGATCGCCTTATCGGGAATCCAGTGGTTTAGAGTACTGGACCTGAGGTCCGGATACTGCCAGGTCCCGATGAGTCCAGACGACCAGGAGAAGACGGCGTTCGTTTGCCCCATTGGGTTCTACCAATTCACCCGGATGCCCCAAGGCATCTGTGGTGCTCCAGCAATGTTCCAACGGTTGATGGAGAAGACGATTGGGGATATGAACCCCCATGAGTGCCTGGTTTATCTCGATGATATCATCGTATTCGGGAAGACCTTAGAAGCACATGAGGAACGCCTTCTGAAGGTGTTGGATAGGTTAGGAAAAGAAGGCCTGAAACTATCCCTGGATAAGTGCTGGTTCTGCAGGACGTCCGTAACGTATGTGGGACACATCGTGTAAGCAGAAGGTGTGTCTACCAACCCGGCCAAAGTCGAAGCCATGGTAAACTGGCCGGGACTGGACAACATGAGATCATTCGTAGGGTTCTGCGGCTATTACAGATGTTTCGTAGAGGTGTACTCCAAGAAAGCCAAGGCCCTAAATAACCTACTGAAGGTTTATCCAGAAGAGTCCCAGCAGAAAATGATGTCCCCGCGAACCCCGTTCGGCGACAAGTGGACATCGGCGTGTGAAGATGCGTTTATCGGACTCAAGAGAAGTCTGACTGATGCTCCCGTCCTGGCTTATGCGGATCCTGAAAAACCTTACGTTCTCTATGTGGACACCAGCTTCAACGGGCTGGGAGCAGTACTACACCATTAGTATCCTGCCGGCTTGGGACCAGTAGCATTTGTGAGACGAAGCTTGACCCTTAGTGAGAAGAACTATCCGGTTCACAAACTGGAATTTCTTGACCTCAAGTGGGCAGTCGTGGAAAAACTACATGACTACTTATACAGGGTAACCTTTGAAGTGAGAACAGACAATAATCCATTGACCTATATTCTAACGACAGCCAAGTTGGATATCACAGGCCATAGGTGGTTGGCCGCCATATTCAACTATCAGTTCACCCTGAAATACAAGCCCGGACCTCTAAACATAGGAGCAGATGTCCTATCAAGTAGATCGGGACTGAGCCCGACCTCAGATGATGGCCCCTTTGAAGAAATCTCTGGACCAGGAATGAGAGCCATATGTTCCACCGTGGCCATTGTAAACGATAGAGTGGTGTTCTCAGAGTTGAGAGTAGCTGACTCTCTGGGATGCTGGCCGCAGGCTATCCCCACTGCTTACTGTAGCCCGGATGGATTGGAAATCCTCCCCAAAACTCTCCTAACATGGAAGGAGATAGTGAAGGTGCAGATAAATGATCCCGTGGCTAACACTGTCCGAGAGGCATAACATTAAAATAATCCCTCCTTAGTAAAGCGGGCCCCTGCTAATACCGTCGCCATTCTGATGCTGGAATGAGACAAGTTTGAGATTGATTGTGGTCTCTTTTATCGGGTCGTCCCCTATCACAAACACCCGGACCGACGACAGCTGTTTCTGCCCCGAAGTATGCTGTGCCAGGTCCTAAAATCCCTATACGACGACCATGGACATTTGGGGATAGACAAAACCTTCGGTCTAGTATGGGACCGATTCTTTTGGCCCAGAATGAGGGACACAGTGGAGCGGAATTGTCAAAAATGTTTGCGTTGTCTCCAGAGAAGGACACTGCCCACTCGTGCAGCCCCAATGGGCCATCTAAAAAGCTTTGGCCCCCAGGATCTAGTATGTATGGACTTTTTGTGTATCGAGCCTGACTCCAGGGGCATCGGTAATGTTCTGTTAGTGACTGATTATCCTGGAACCAGGGTCATGTGTGATGTGTGAATAGCTCCAGTTAGCTTTAACTCAGCCCCCTTTCCAAAGCACACCAAGTCCTGCTATATTTTCTTCACTTTATTGGGAAAGCATAAAACATGTACAGGCACTTGTGGATGGGATGTTGTGGGGAGAGAGTGTTTCTCTATGGGTGCTTTGTAGTTAGGGGCAGGTAAAAAGGAGATGGCCTTGCCAAGAGGAGTGTATAATAGAAGGGTACTCACTCAGCCAGAGTCAGGAATGAGAATGAAAAGGAAGTGTGGGGAAATCTGGGTAACAGAAGTAGTCTCAGGGACAGACTAACGGTCAGCAAGAGGAGGGGGTTGGAATAGCCCACTCTCAGTTTAGGAGAATAGGCAACCAACACCGACTAGGGCTGTGTAAACAACATATGTATCGATAATGTTGCCTTTCATATGCAGCTAGCTGTTGGGACAGGGAAAATAACAGGCAGCCAAACTAGGGTGACATGAATCCTATGAGCTGCAAAGGGAGACAGAAAAATATGAAATCAAGTTCCAGGACACTGATCATTACACCCGATACTCCCAAACCTTTCCAACCAAAGATCAGGAAGCTATCACAGTAACCAAGGTACTGTGGGAGAAGTTTGTGCACAACGGTCTGCCAAACCGAATGCACTCTGAGCAGAGAAGAGACTGTAGACAGCAGGCTTAGCAATAGTGCCCAAAGTCATGCAGTAGCTGCAAAGGCAAACAAGATCTTATCTTGCATCAAACGGGCAATGGATGGAAAGGAAGTAAACATAATTATGCCCCTTTACAAAGCATTAGTAAGACCACACCTTGAATATGGAGTACAATTTTGGGCACCAATCCTAAGAAAAGACATTATGGAACAAGAGAGAGTGCAGAGAAGAGCCACCCAATTAATAAAGGGGATGCATTCTATGATACTTGTCACATCCTATGCTAGGTCTAGTTCTACCTAACCTTTAGTAGTTATTACTGGTTTCCTTACTATCTTATGGTTCCTATTGGGTTCTGCCATATGTAGGTCTCCCAGGGGTCCCATATTGTCAGGAAGGAGTTGTGTCTGTCGTGTATTAGGCTTGTAAGTCTCTCCATCGTCATTATGTAGTTTATTTTGTGCAGTACCTCATTGATCGGGGGTGGGTCGTTCTTTTTCCAATGTCTTGCTATTAGGTTTTTGGCTGCGGAGAGGATCTGCGTTATCAAGAAATCTATTTTTCTCTCAAGTCCGTCTGTCGGTTTTAATAAGAGCACTGTTTCTATGTCCCATGTTAGCTCTACCCCTGTTGCTTCTTCTATTAGGCGTCTAACTCTTCCCCAGAATAGAATAATTTTGGGGCAGGTCCACCATATATGTTTAAATGTGCCTATTTGGCCGCAGTTGCGCCAGCACATGGGGGAGGTTAGCGGGAGAAAGGAATGGAGGCGGGCTGGTGTGTAGTACCATCTGTGTAGGACTTTCAGGTTGGTTTCCCTGATTAGGGAGCATCCACTCCCTTCCCCCCCTTATATGTTACTATGTTTTCTGAAAAAATAAAAATATATACGTTAAAAAAAAAATAAAGGGGATGGACAATCTAACTTATGAGGAGAGGCTAGCTAAATTAGATTTATTTACATTAGAAAAGAGGCATCTAAGAGGGGATATCATAACTAAATTCAAATATATTCGGGGACAATACAATGAGCTTTCAAAAGAACTATTCATCCCACGGGTAGTACAAAGGACTCGGGGCCATCCCTTAAGGTTGGAGGAAAGGAGATTTCACCATCAACAAAGGAAAGGATTCTTTACAGTAAGGGCAGTTAAAATGTGGAATTCATTACCCATGGAGACTGTGATGGCAGATACAAAAGATTTGTTCAAAAAAAGGTTGGACATCTTTTTAGATGGGAAAGGTATACAGGGATATACCAAATACGTATACATGGGAAGGATGTTGATCCAGGGATTAATCCGATTGCCAATTCATGGAGTCAGGAATGGATTTATTTTCCCCTTATGAGATATTGGATGATACTGTATGACACTGGGATTTTTTGTTTGCCTTCCTCTGGATCAAAAAGTATAGATATAGGATAACGTATCTGTTGTCTAAATTTAGCATAGGTTGAACTTACATAGTTACATAGTAGATGAGGTTGAAAAAAGACGTACGTCCATCAAGTTCAACCTATGCTAAATTTAGACAACAGATACTTTATTCTATATCTATACTTACTTATTGATTGACCGATGTTTTTTTTCAACCTCATCAACTATGTAACTTTGAGAGCAAGCTAATTAAGGAACTTCTCAAGCTACTAAACATCCAAAAGTCCAGAACTACTCATCATTCTGAAGGGGACGCTCTTCCTGAGAGATTCAATAGAACATTATTGAATATGTTAGGCACACTAAAGGAGTCACAGAAGGGAGAATGGAGTAAGCACGTCGAGACACTGGTGCACGCATATCATTGTACTCTGCATGAATCGACTGCATGAATCGACAGGGTACACTCCCTATTTTATGATGTTCGGCAGAGAAGCTAGACTGCCAATTGATATCTGCCTCCGGGTATCTACCAATGGGGTACCCAATTTGGAGCACTACCACTATGTGAAGCGACTACAAGATAGTCTGCACCACGCTTACCAGTTAGCCAAACGGGCCATGGCCCACCTAAACGCCAATAACAAGCGGAGGTATGATCTATAAGGTTCGCTATCAGGACTTGCAGCCTGGAGACGCAGTGCACTTACCCAACTTGGGGGTTCCTGGCAAGCATAAGTTGGCCGACCGATGGAGAGAAGAATATTTTGAAGTAGAGTCCCAGATGCTGGACCTCCCTATGTATCGTATACGTGATATCAACGGCAGGGTAAAGGTTTAGCATCGCAACCATGTGTTGCCCATACCAGAGTGGGTGATATAGGCTCAGAAGCAGAGACTATAGTAAACAACTCTGAGCCCGAAGAATCTACGGACACTCTTACCCCTATGACAGAGAGCGACTCTGAATCTGGGATAGAAACTGCTGCTAACCAAGCCAGAGACTGGTGGGCACCTCCCAAAGGAGCACCGGGTAATGGGCCTGAACCCCAGGTACCCTCAAACGAGGCTGAACCCCAGCAGCCCAAGCTTCGTACCTAACATAGACTCTGTTCCAGTTGATTCATCTGTTAACCGAGAGACGGGGCCCCAAGCCCCAAAACCTCTCTTGGTTGAAGAAGCTAGAGACTGAGACTCGTAGGAGTCAAAGAGTGAGGCACCCACCCACTAGAGTAGCTTACGATCAATTAGGGGCACCCCACTAGGAGTCTCAGCTACCGCTGAAGCTAAGCTGGCCTCCGTTATTAACATGTTTGCCGAAATGTATAACATTGTTTAGAGTAATGTGTTAAGTTGTACCAAGTATACCCTGTATTTTTATTATGTAAATGTGTGTACGCTTTTCTCCAAGCGGGGAGGATGTAGCTTGGACCCCCTCCGGTCCCCAGGTTTTGTGTTGTACTTCCCCTTACCTCCGCTGACTCACAGGAGGTTGGCGACAGAATCGCTCAAGGGCGCAGCCATCTTAAAAGGTGCGCGCGCAGCCGTGGTATATTCGCGCATGCAGAGGTATGCCATGAAGGGTCAGGAGAGTAGCAAAAACAAAAACAACAGCGCAACCGCAATAGTGAAGTATATCAGGATAATTTATCTAAATCAAAAAGGTAAGTATTCAGCATACATCAGGAAAATAGAACATGTGCAGTGTATGGATTAACACATTTGTTACCACACAGTGAATATTGATGTAGAGGCTGACGCTCAATATAAGTGTTGACTCACAGAAAGACTGTAGACATAAAGGTAGATGGGAACTTATCATAAATCCATATCATCATGTACGTAATAAGGAATTAAGGGGGGGCAAAAATAAAGGACTGCCGCAGATGAGGTCCCACCGCACACCCCACTTAACAAACACACTTCCCCATATAGGGTCCAAGGTAAGAATATAAGGGCTATTGCCCATTACCTGCCCACGGGGGCACATTGAAGTCCAGAAATCATCTGTAGGGTAGTTCCACTGCGTGCAATCCTGGTAAGGTATACAACAAAACGATGAGAGCAAAGGAGCACTGCTGGTAAGAGAATCCAAAGGAAAAATCCAATAGGAAAAAATAAAGGGCACAACTCCAGACTAAAACTGAGGGTCATTTATTCCATGAGTACACAGGGACAGATACACAGCCCACGCACCAACGCCGTTCGTCCCGTGGGACTTTATCAATCCTATAGGATTTTTCCTTTGGATTCTCTTACCAGCAGTGCTCCTTTGCTCTTACCACACAGTGAGGCTGGAACGAGACCCTCTGCTAGGTCATCACAGCTCCTCGAGGATGGTAGTCGGCTACACAATCGGTCCGTCTGAGGGTGTGCGTCACTTCCTGGGAAATCTTTCCGGTGATGGTAATGGCCTGAGTCCCGAGTAAGTTACTTCCAAGGATACAAGCCAGTCCAGCTTGGGTCTTGCACAATGCTAGGAGAGTAGTGGCAGCCATGAGTGTTGCGCACGCGCAGTGTACAGAGCGCACGTGGCGGCCCATAGACAGAGGTTCCGCAGGGACTACAAGCCCCATAGTGTTTAGTGGCGGCAGGACCATGTGACGCCAGGGAGCCAATAGAGCAGCTAGTTTCCACAGACAGGAGATAGATCTTCACGGGCTGGAAGAGGAGTCAGCCTGAGCTGGGATGCCAAGAGGGTAGAGTGTAGGTGTGCAGGGGTCTGTGACTCCTGTACTAGGCCCCCACCAATTAGATTGTAAGCTTCCCGGAGCAGGGACTCCTCTTCCTAAATGTTACTTTTATGTCTGAAGCACTTATTCCCATGATCTGTTATTTGTATTATGTGTTATTTATATGATTGTCACATGTAGTATCAATGTGAAGTGCTACAGTATGTACACTAATGACGTTATATAAATAAAGACATACATATGTACATACATACATCCCCCCCAGTAGGCCCCAACTCATCTCAGCTTGTGGATACTACAGGGACAGGCCCATGAGCATAGGGACACTGTCTCTGTATTATTAGTGAGTCAGAGACACAGTGCAGCTGAGGGATTCTGATATGCTGGTCTGGGACCAGATCACGGACGTAAGCAGAGCCAGCCTTTGAGGTGGGATCATCCGGCTGGATATCATCACGCGCAGAGGAGAAAGTATAGCCGAGAACAATCGCTGGATCGCATATCCCTTCTGATCCTTGTCAGTGCACCCCAGGTGCTGGAGCGCCCGGCAGGTACCATTACAACATGTGCACCAACTATAACACCTTCAAATAGTCGGCGGCACGATCACACACTGTGGGTTGGGTGTGGACATTATGGAACTGGGATTCTCAGGACACGTTGTGGGTTACACGGTGGTGGGATACAGCCCTTCGAGGTGCATGGGTAGTTGTACCTATAATTGATAGAGTATAAGCTTAAGAGTATAAGGTTAATGTGTGCCAGTAAAGGCTTTTCTATTTTACAGTGTGTGTACATTTATTGTTGTGTCCTGTGAGGGGCTCCTCCCACTCTGCTGGGATCCCTCTCAGGTGGAGGCGCTGCACCAACGTTATAAATATATTGCCCCAGACTCCCCGTGGCGGAGGCTTAGGCCCATGCAAGCCAACAGGTTTAAGGGCAGCACCAGTAGCCATCTTGTTTAAGGGGAAACAGGGCTACACACAGAAAAGGGAAATTTAGTTTCATTGTTTGAGAACAAACCAGAGATAAAATAAATAAAAATAAAAAAAGGATCAATGTTGCTTTTTCAATGAGCAAATCTTATTTTTTTTTGCTCTCAAACTTTACTACAAAAGTGTATGAATTGCAGGGTCATTACATTGACAACGGACAATTTGAAAATCCTTGAGATACTCAGATTCAGATCAGGTTAGTGGGCCAGGAAACTCAAAATCCATTTCGGTTAATCATATTTTGTTGCTGCTAATAAATCATGATATTGCATGCATGACACAGTAAAGTACAGCATAAACTTTTTGCAACAAGTAGAGGGAGGGGGACATGGATAATATGGCGTATAAACAGCGAATGGTTTGAATCTGATGGAGTCGAGTTCCCCTAAACTAAAGGCTTTACATTTGCTACAATCTTTAACAGATATCAAGGGGGAAAAGGGGAAGGAATATGGGCAAAGCTATTGCAGCAGCCTCAAAAAATTGTAAAGGTGCATGTAAGTATAAATCTAACTGTAAATTAAGGAAGAGAAAAGGATCCCTACTGAGTTGCACTCAGTACTAATAAAGATAGGACAACAAATCACAATAAAACGTAACCTTTACTAGTGTATACACAATAAACGCAAGTCCAAGGATAGGTCATAAAAGGAGTGGCTATTAGATAAAAACATGACCAAACAGAAACGGATCAACACACTTAATTTAAAAGAAAACCGCTACCATTTATAAAAATGTTTTACCAGGAAGTAATACATTGAGAGTTGCCTCTCGTTTTCAAGTATGTCCTGGGCATAGAGTTAAGATGACAAATAATACATGGTTACAAATACATTTACATAACTGAACAGGGTATACATTATATACAAAACATTGCATGCACAGTTAAAGATAATATATATTATAGGCATATGTAACCGTTACAGACCAGATTAAAATATGAGACCGCCTTAGTTTTGAAAGAACTTAAACTGGTGGTGGATGTGAGAGTCTCCGGTAGGTTGTTCCAGTTTTGGTGTGCACGCTAAGAGAAGGAGGAGCGGCCGGATACTTTGTGAGCCTTGGGACCATGAACAGTCTTTTGGAGTCATATCTCAGATGATAAGTGCTGCATGTGGTAGGGGTGAGGAGCTTGTTCAGGTAGCTGGGTAGCTTGCTCAGAAAGTATTTGAAGGCAAGACAGGAAAGGTGAACTTTGCGCCTAGACTGAAGTGATGACCAATTTAGTTCTTTGAGCATTTCGCAGTGATGTGTGTTTTAGTTGCATTGGAGAACAAAACAGCACATTATATAATAGCAGTAACAGGCATAATGGACATGCTAAGAAAGTGTCTAGAATCAAAACATTAAACGATACCAACTCAAACAAGTGATAGTATTGCAATTGATCATAAAAAGAACCAGTGTATCAAAACCATCTTTGAACCGAAAACAATAGAACACTAATTGAAATAGGGTAAATACCAAATATAAGAGGTAAGTGAAAAGCTAAAAAGGGACTACAGTATATGTATATTTCCACCACACCAATATGTAAAAAAAAAAAAAGTGTCAGTGTAAATTGAAAATATTAACAAACAAGCGAATCTATGGGAAAATCACAAAAAATCCTCAGACAAATAAGTCAGAAGAACTCTGATAATGGCCACGTGGTGGTGCTAAACCTCAGTAATAAACGTGAGGAGAGGTGTATGAAAGCATGTGAATAATACATTTTGTAGCACAATTGTTATGGAAAAAAAATAAGAAATATATTTTCTACTGCCACCTGTATGATACTTAACAAAAATAATACTCCTAAAAAACAATTTCTATCCCTCAGTAAGTGATGTTAATGGTAGCTGTAAAATGTATGTGCGGATGTGATCAGCAAAGTGTGTGAGAAAAAGATATCCACTGAGGTAGAATGAGGAAAACACTGGTAGATGCTGATTACCTATAGGCTAATGCATCTAGATCAGTATTATGCTGTGAAAAATACACCTCAGTAGTTCCTTAGTAATGCGTGTTCAGTATCTGGCACCTTTTAGCTTGTCAATATAATGTCCCGCTTACATAGGGAAAAGTGACACATCAGCGGCGTAAACTGCAGCTAAAAACAGAGGTGTGATAAATAAGTGGGGTCAATCCATCCACTCTGATAGCTGTGCACAACACTCACTCACATACGTGTATCAGAGGTTGGCTGCTCGGCCACTGTGGAGTGAGGTATTCAAGACTCCAAAAGTTCAAGGATATCCACATGACCCCCGTCCCATAGAGAGAAACATGCCAGAAAATCCAAGCGTGTCATGACAACGACTGGCTATTTATACCACTGGTCGGTGGAGAGGCGGACCCACCCAAGAAAAAGTGTGTGAAGTACAAAATGTACATCTGTGCGTGTTACCAGTCAGTGATGCAAGCTAAGTAGCAGCCTATTGTAGGGAAAACACATGCTTTAAGTTTATGTTTCTCTCTTTTCGGGGGTGGGGGTCTTGCGGATATCCTCAAACTTTGAAGACTTGGATACCTTACTACACAGTGGACGAACAGTAAAGACAGGTGAAACCGGCAAAATCAGTTTCCCGGAATTTCTCGCATTTTCCCCCCAAAATAAATTTTGCGGTATAAAATCTGAGAATGGATTGCGTAAATTTTAATCTGTGCGGATCAACATCCGCTACTGGATACAATCCGTTGACTGATTTCTAGAATCCAACCCACGGAATCAGCAATCTGTTAGCAGATTCTAAAGAATCCACCAACGGATTGCTGAATCCGTGGATTGCATTCTGCAAATACATCCACGGATCACTTTTTTTTGAGATTAATCCGCAGAACAAAGGAACCGGCCGATCCGCTGCGGATCCAAATCTGCCAAAAATGTTTTGCCTATCTCTACCAAACAGGCAACCCCTGATACAGGTATGTAAGCAAGTGTTGTGTACAGCCATCCAAATGGATGGATTGACTCCACTTATTTATCACACCTACGTTTTAGCTGCAGTAAACGCCACTGACATCTCACTTTTCCCTGGGATAGTGGGTCATCATGTTGTTAAGCTAAAAAGGTGCACTAAAATCGACAGATACTGAACACGCATTCCTAAATGACTCTACTAAGGCGTATTTCTAACAGCATAATACTGATCTAGATGGCATTAGCCCTATAGGTAATCAGCATCCACTACTGTTATCCTCAGTCTATGTCAGAAGAAATCTTTTTTCTCACACACTTTATGGATCCCATCCGCACATACATTTTACAGCTTCCATTAACATCACCTACCGAGGGATATTGTTTTTAAGGAGTATTATTTTTGTTAAATATCGTACAGGCGGCAGTAGAAGATATGTTTCTTATTTTTCTTCCATAGCAAATGTGCTACAAAATGTATTGTTCACATGCTTTGATACACCTCTCCTCACGTTTACTACGGAGGTTAAAGCACACCACGGTGTCCATTATCAGAGTTCTTCTGACCGATTTGAATGAGGTTTTTTTTGTAATTTTTCACAGAAATTTGTTTTTCACATTTTCCCTTTACACATTGGTATGGTGGAAATATAAATATAGTCTTTTTTTTTTAGCTTTTCACTTACCTCGTCTATTGTTTGGTATTTACCCTATTTCAATTAGTGTTCTATTGTTTTCGGTTCACAAATGGTTTTGATACACTGGGTCTTTCCAAGATCAATTGCAATACTATCACTTGTTTGAGTTGGTATCATTTAAGGTTTTGTTTCTAATCACTTAGCATGTGTCCATTATGTCTGTTACCGCTATTTGATACATACAGTTGTGTGAAAAAGTACACCCTCTTTGAATTCTATGGTTTTACATGTCAGGACAATCATCTGTTCCTTAGCAGGTCTTAAAATTAGATAAATACAACCTCAGATGAACAACAACACATGACATATTACACCGTGTCCTGATTGAACAAAAATAAAGCCAAAATGGAGAAGCCATGTGTGAAAAACTACGTATACCTTATGATTCACTAGCTTGTAGAGCCACCTTTAGCAGCAATAACTTGAAGTAATCCTTTTCTGTAGATTTTATCAGTCTCTCGCATCGTTGTGGAGGAATTTTGGCCCACTCTTCTTTACAACGTTGCTTCAGTTCATTGAGGTTTGTGGGCATTTGTGTATGCACAACTCTCTTAAAGGTCCAGCCACAGCATTTCAATTATGTTGAGGTCTGAACTTTGACTGGGCCATTGCAACACCTTGATTCTTTTCTTTTTCAGCCATTCTGTTGTAGATTTGCTGGTGTTCTTGGGATCATTGTTCTGTTGCATGACCCAATTTCAGCCAAGCTTTAGCTGTCGGACAGATGGCCTCACATTTGAATCTAGAATACTTTGATATACAGAGGAGTTCGTTGTCGACTCAATGACTGCAAGGTTTCCAGGTCCTGTTGCTGCAAAACAAGCCCAAATCATCACCCCTCCACCACCGTGCTTGACAGTTGGTATCAGGTGTTTGTGCTGATATGCTGTGTTTGGTTTCCGCCAAATGTGGCGCTGTGCATTATGGCCAAACATCTCCACTTTGGTCTCGTCTGTCCAAAGGACATTGTTCCAGAAGTCTTGTGGTTTGTTCAGATGCAACTTTGCAAACCTAAGTCGTGCTGCCATTTTCTTTTTAGAGAGACGAGGCTTTCTCCTGGCAACCCTTCCAAACAAACCATACTTGTTCAGTCTTTTTCCAATTGTACTGTCATGAACTTTAACATGCTAACTGAGGCCTGTAAAGTCTGAAATGTAACTCTTGTTTTTTTTTTGCAAAACGAATTTATTAATATTAATACAAGATGCACAACAAAAGCTAGATTATGACTGATAACGTCTAAGTAAACTGAAACAGGGAGAGAAACAGGGAAGGGAGGGAAGGATGGGAAAGAAAAAGGGGAGGGTAAACGCAAAAAAGTCCAGGGCAAGGGGGGCAACAAATGTTTCGGGGTAAAAAAAACCCTTCTTCAGGCCCGTTCCCAGAGAGACCGTAGTCCCCTGGTACTTCCCTACACCCTGTGACTAAACTCCCTGAGGCAAAAGAAGTCATGCTAATGAACAATATGGTCAAAATAAATGTCAACAGCTATAAGCAATATGGATGCTAAAGTGATAATAGCTGGCAAAGAGAGGCTATAGGGGATGTGGTCTCATAGATATGGACTTGAAAACAAAAGCACATGATGACATCCATTGATAGAGAAGTCCCAAAACAAATACACAAATACACAAATAAACATAAATACATAGTCAGAATAGCCACAGACCATTATCAAAAGAATGTAAATACATACTGTAACGTTGACAAGTGCTGGCAGCACAAATAGAGTCCTATAAGATGAAGTACTAATGCAGCAAGCTCCCGCCTGTTCATGCAGCCAAACAGTGACTGCAGTGAGACCTGGCGGCTGCTAAAAAGTCCCGATCTCATAACGTCACCGTGGGAGTGAACAAGCCATCAGGATCACGTGATGCTCCGAATCAGATGCGTATGGACGGAGCAACACACAAAAGGAGGCTGAAAGAAGTCTGCGCATGTGCGCTAGAAAGCAGCTTTTCCCCCTCGATCCTGATAAGCACCACAATGATACTCAGCGAATGGGAGTGTGCGCAGGCGCACTGGGTCCTGCCGAGAGCTCCCGTGTGAGAGCGTCCGGAGCAGATGGTTGCAGGCACCAAAAGATGTCGTCTCAGCATGAGGACAGCACGCCTCGAGCCAGTGGAAGCACAGGACATGGTATAGGAAGAAACCTTAAACAATGGTTATACACTTGTCAGACAAAGTCACTACAAGCACAACACTGTAATAAAGATGAACACACAACACACGTGGAAGGCACACAGTTCGTCCCCATAAAGGTAACCACTATGGAGAGGGTAAGTTAAACCAAGATGCAAAGAGCCGATCAGTATACGCGGGGTGGGCAGAATAATGCTGAGGCTGTTTTAGGGCAGAGGTGAAGGAAACTGTAATGCCAAGGACTGATCACAGCACTTGGTGGCAGGCACAGGGGAAGGACACATACTTCAGCAGTGGACACCAACGGCACAGTAGATGATGTGATCTGTGGAACAAAGAGTGTGTGTATGATGCAACATATGGATAGCAGCAAAGGCACAAAAACCACATATACGATGTAGTACCACACCCCAGGTCTTAACATTATTAAATTCATTTGGCTGATCCACTTGCTTATGCTTCATTACTTTGAGTGCCGGGAACATTTAGTGTGTATTTGTTAATTGGGAGAATTATGGTCCTCCTTGTTCCCTTGAGCACCAGCCAATTAGATTCTCATTTATCACGAGTGCTGTCTAGTACATTTTCTACTTCTTTACAACGTTACTTCAGTTCATTGAGGTTTGTGGGCATTTGTTTATGCACATCTCTCTTAAGGTCCAGCCACAGTTTTTTCAATCCGGTTGAGGTCTGGACTTTGACTGGGCCATTGCAACACCTTGATTCTTTTCTTTTTCAGCCACTCTGTTGTAGATTTGCTGCTGTGCTTAGGATCATTGTCCTGTTGCATGACCCAATTTCGGCCAAGCTTTAGCTGTCGGACAGATGGGCTCACATTTGACTCTAGAATACTTTGGTATACAGTAAGGCCTCGCTTCTTGGCAACCCGCTTTTCGGCAATCCGCCGATACCGCGGTACCGAGAAGGGGGCTGCCATGTCTGCGCAGAACGGGCCGGTCCGGGGTCGTGCATACCCAGAAAGGGCCGGTCCGGGGTCGCTCATACGCAGAATGGGATTTTTTGCCGATGTTGCGCATGCATAGAATGGCGCATTGCCGGCCTGCGCATGCACACATAATGGAAGTCGCCGGTTTCGCTTTCCCCTGGGTCTTTAGAATGGAACCCGC
Organism: Ascaphus truei; assembly: GCF_040206685.1. Classification (NCBI taxonomy): domain Eukaryota; kingdom Metazoa; phylum Chordata; class Amphibia; order Anura; family Ascaphidae; genus Ascaphus; species Ascaphus truei. The sequence continues at coordinate 187,555,221 of NC_134486.1, read as the reverse complement.
AGCATGACTGGGGCCTTCCTGTACAGAGGAGTTCATGGTCGACTCAATGACTGCAAGGTTCCCATGTCCTGGGGCTGCGAAACAAGCCCAAATCATCACCCCTCCACCACCGTGCTTGACAATTGCTATGAGGTATTTGTGCTGATATGCTGTGTTTAGTTTTCGCCAAACTTGGTGCTGTGCATTATGGCCAAACATCTCCACTTTGGTCTCGTCTGTCCAAAGGACATTGTTCTAGAAGTCTTACGGTTTGTTCAGATGCAATTTTGCAAATCTAAGCCGTGCTGCCATGTTCTTTTTAGAGAGAAGAGGCTTTCTCCTGGCAACCCTTCCAAACAAACCATACTTGTTCAGTCTTTTTCCAATTTTACTGTCATGAACTTTAACATGCTAACTGAGGCCTGTAGAGTCTGAAATGTAACTCTTGTTTTTTTTTTTTTTGCAATTTCTCTGAGCATTGCACGGTCTGACCTTGGGGGGAATTTGCTGGGACGTCCACTCCTGGGAAGATTGGCAACTGTCTTGAATATTTTCCACTTTTGAATAATCTTTCTCACTGTAGAATGATGGACTTTAAATTGTTTGGAATTGCCTTATAAGCCTTCACAGATTGATGGGCAACAACAATTGCTTCTCTAAGATCATTGCTGATGTCTTTCCTCCTTGGCATTGTGTTAACACACACCTGAATGCTCCAGACCAGCAAACTGCTAAAATGTCGGCTTTTATAGAGGTGGTCACACTTGCTGATGATCAATTAATTAATCAAGGGCATTTGATTAGCAGCACCTGTCTGCTACTTGGCATCTTAATTCCTATGGAAGCAGTAAGGGTGTACCTAGTTTTTCACACACAGCTTCTCCATTTTGGCTTTATTTTTTTAAAATAAATAATGACATGTGTAATATGTCACGTGCTGTTGTTTATCTGAGGTTGTATTTACCTCATTTTTAGATGATTGAATTCTATGGTTTTACATATTAGGACATAATAACAAAGAGGGTGTACTTTCTTTTTCACACAACTGTAGTAGCGGTTTTCTTTTTGATTAAGTGTGTTTATCCATTTCTGTTCAGTTGTGTTTTTGTCTAATAGGCACTCCTTTTGTGACCTATCCTTGGACTTGATTTTATTGTGTATACACTAGTAAAGGTTAAGTTTTATTGTGATTTGTTGTCCTATCTTTATTAGCACTGAATGCAACTAAGTAGGTATCCTTTTCTCTTCCTTGGTCTACAGTACGATCTTCAACATCTTAAAGCAGCAATCCCCCAGAAGTTTACTTTAATGCTATGTTAGTATCTTGCCCCCTGAGCATGTCCTGCTCTTTTGTTTATGTTTTTTGTTAGCATTAAAAATCATGAGCTCTTAGAGTCAGAAACTGGCACTGGTTTCCATTTTAACCTTCAGGACACTTAATATTTTTAAAACGTACTACTCCTGAATGAAGTATCACATTTTACAAATAAAGACTTTGAAAGGGGTAAGAAGCGATCTCTTAAAGTACAAAAATAAAATGTGATCAACGCGGATTGAGGCTTTAAGTGCACTTGTGTTGTTCTAGATCGGGCACTGCAGCATGTCCCGAGCTGCACAAGATTTTCTGCTGCTTTCAAAGCTAAAATGGATGTGATCTGTGATTGCTATAATATCAAATGGCATTGACGCCAACATTTCTGTGTCACTAGACATGCTGGCACCTTAAGAGCTAAAAGTGTATTTCAGGTTTGGAAAATAATGGCATTAGATTTTGTTCCACCTTAAAAATCAACGTGTTTCAGTTGAAATGAAGAAATACTGTGTAGTTGCGTATTCCAAAACTCATAAACACCAAAAAAGTTTAAAACTGTTCACTTTTCCCCTAAAACAATATTGTAATTAAATCAGATCATTACATTTTTTGAGAAACAAAATAAGTGATACTGACAGCATTCACAGTCGGGGGAGATTGATGGTGTGCATTAGGTGCACATGATATAGCTGCAGAGGCAGATGTTAGCAATATTACAGAGGAAGTACAGTAATGACAACTAGCCAAAATGTAAATGTGAGAAGGAGAGGGAAAAGTGAAATGTAAGTCAGCATGTTCTGCTGATTGGTTCCCAAAATAGCTACCAATCAGTACTCTTTGTATAGCCTGAATACTAAAATCCACAAAGCTTTTCCAAAGCATTTATCCTCACAATCGTAACAGAACAATTTTAGACTACTTTTTCAGGCACACACTGTTCGTTTGCAGTTCCACTTTCATAAATAGAGATATACAGGAAGTAAATCTCGAAATGTTTCTCAACCATTTAAGAAAGTGTGTGTATGTAAAAAAGTGTGTATGTGTCGAGCACGCACATTTTAAGTGAAACTTTTGTCTTTTGTCACAGAAATTGTATTTGTGATGTTTTTAATTAAAATTCAAAAACACAATTTCAGTGTCAAAACGCAAAGAAGTTTGAATTAGAAAGCGCTTGTGGGGCACACATCCCCCGTTTTACCTATTTGTACTTCTATATGTATAGTACAGTAATTGTGAATTCCTTGTGTCTGTGTGCTGCTTCTGTACATGCACGCCGGCGGCCACTGTGCAGGCGAGTGGGAGAAGAGGATAACGGCTCCTACGCCGAGCTGCCAACACGGACATCGCCGATGGCCTCTTCTGCCAGCAGTGACGTCACTTCCGTGACTGTACTTCCATCACCATGAAGGCGATTTACTGCAAGGGAAATTTTGGTAGGGGCCAGCAAAGAAGTTTCACTTACATAGTTACATAGTAGATGAGGTTGAAAAAACACTTCCGTCCATCAAGTTCAACCAATGCTAAATTTAGACAACAGATATTTTATCATAATTCTATATTTATTGATCCAGAGGAAGGCAAACAAAAAACCCCATTAAGGGGAAAAATTAATTCATTCCTGACTCCAAGAATTGGCAATCAGATTAATCCCTGGATCAACATCCTTCCCATGTATACTTATTTGGTATATCAGTGTATACCTTTCCCATCTAAAAAGATGTCCAACCTTTTATTGAACACATCTATTGCATCTGCCATCACAGTCTCCATGGGTAATGAATTCCACATTTTAACTGCCCTTACTGTAAAGAACCCTTTCCTTTGTTGCTGGTGAAATTTCCTTTCCTTCAAACTTAAGGGATGGCCCCGAGTCCTTTGTACTGCCCTTGGGATGAATAATTATTTTGAAAGCTCCTGGTATTGGCCCCGAATATATTTGTATATTGTTATCATATCCCCTCTAATGAAAATAAATCTAATTTAGCTAGTCTCTCCTCAAAAGTTAGATTGTCCATCCCCTTTATTAATTTGGTGGCTCTTCTCTGCACTCTCTCTAGTTCCATAATGTCTTTTTTTAGCTTTGGTGCCCAAAATTGTACTCCATATTCAGGGTGTGGTCTTATTAATGCTTTGTAAAGGGGCATAATTATGTTTACTTCCCTTCCATCCATTGTCCGTTTGATGCAATTTAAGATCTTGTTTGCCTTTGCAGCTACTGCATGACTTTGGGCACTATTGCTAAGCCTGCTGTCTACAAGCACTCCTAAATCCTTCTCCATCAAGGATTCCCCCAATTTATCCCCATATAATTTGTAATTCGCCTTTTTATTCTTGTATCCCAAATGCATAACCTTACATTTATCTGTATTAAACCTCATTTGCCATTTACCTGCCCACGTTTCCAGTCTCTCCAAGTCCTTCTGAAGAGAAATTACATCCTGCTCTGATTCTATTACCTTACACAATTTAGTATCATCAGCAAAGATGGAGACTTTGCTCTCGATCCCAACCTCAAGGTCATTAATAAACAAGTTAAAAAGAAGGGATCCCAGTACCGATCCCCGAGGTACTCCACTCACGACTCTAGCCCAACCTGAAAAAGTTTCATTTATGACAAACCTCTGTTGTCTGTCCTTTAACCAGTTTTCAATCCAGGTGCATATTATTACCGAGTCCAATTTGCTTTATTTTGTACACCAACCTCTTGTGTGAAACCGTATCAAAAGCCTTTGCAAAATCTAAGTAGACCACATCAACTGCATTACCCTGGTCTAAATTCCTACTTACCTCCTCAAAGAAACAAATAAGGTTAGTTTGGCATGATCTATCCTTCATAAATCCATTCTGACTATTACTAATAATTTTGTTTTCAATTAGGTAGTCCTGAATATTATCCCGTATTAAACCTTCAAGTAGTTTCCCCACTATTGAAGTCAGGCTTACAGGTCTGTAATTTCCCGGTTGTGATCTAGCTCCCCCCGATGAAGCCACAACGGTGAAACATATGTTGGGCAGGCTAAGCGTCACCACCTAGTGCGCTGGCTATATCGGAGAGGTCTGTTGCCTTTTCTCAGTTAGAGTGTTTCGGAGCCTTCTAAAGGAAGCACAACACTCTGACTACTCTCCTATTGTTATGGTTCCGAGTACAAGACACATACTTTGTGATCTTGAGATAGCTGTCTATTGCTTACCATGACAGACCTATAGGTTCATTAACCTTTGAGTGAAGCGTGCAGCGCACAGCCAAAAATGTAAGAGTGGTCTGGCAAAAAATCTTTTATTAATTAAGAGATCATAAAATAGAGGGTTGTGAAACCTTCGACGCGTTTCGTGCAACAGAATGCACGCCTAAGGAGAGAGGGACTGGAGGTATTAAGTGTGAGTACGTCTACCTGGGGCCATCCCAATGAGGTAAGGGGGGGTGTCTCTGTGCATTTACCCCCTACCTTCAGGGTAATTGGAGCCCTTTCATAGGTTAGTACTGCTAATTTGGAATTCCCAGTGCCCTCTTGTCCTATCATTGCTAATGTTAGGTCTATGTACTTGAGCACCATTTCTCACCACTGTATATCTCATTAACCTTTGAACCTGTTGGTCTGGTATAAATGTGTGTGTATATCTACATATATTTGCATCAAGCTGGCTCAATTGAACACACCACATTAATTTTGAGCGCACACACTATATTAAGCTATACTCTCCATTCTCTAATTTAGGTGTAGTCCTCAAACGACATAGAATTGTATTGGTATAACTACCACTGTTAGTATAATTATATAGCAGTGGGATATCCTGATTCACAATAGTTATTCCTAGCTTACACGGTCAGTTTGAATTAGGCTTTAAGTTATTTTAATCACTTTGGTTCACGTTAGTTTTTGCTGCAATAAATATATTTTAATCATTTATTAATAAATAGGATCTTTTAATATAGGCATAGGTGTTCTTCTGTGCGGCTATTAGGGAGCTTTCTTTCTTTTCTGTGTTCATCATTAACCCCATCCCTGCCAGCACCACCTCCGCACCCTTTATTGCAGTTTTTGTTCCGTTATCACACATGTCACAATTTATTGGTTCCCCACTTCAATATTGGTGTAGTGCAAGGTACACAACTTGACCTTTTTAGGCCATTCTACCTCCCTTTTTAAATATAGACACCACCTCTGCTTTACGCCAATCTTGTGGTGCTGAGCCTGTGGAAATAGAGTCCTGGAATATTAAATATAATGGTTTGGCTATTACTGAGCTTAACTCCTTGAGAACTCTTGGATGTATGCCATCAGGGCCAGGTGCCTTGTTTACTTTAATATTTTCAAGACGCTTATGAACTTCTTCCTCAGTTAACCAATTTTTCATTAATATGGAGGTTATGGCTTCCTCCTGCGGCACTACTATTGAACTTGATTCTTCCCTGGTAAACTCAAAGGCAAAGAATTTGTTTAATACCTCTGCTTTTTCCTTATCTCCAATAATCTGCCTACCCATCTCACACTGAAAGGGTCCTATATTTTATGTTCTCATTTTTTTTGTTATTAAGGTACTTAAAGAACTTTTTAGGGTTGACCTTACTTTCTATTGCAATCATTTTTTCATTATCCATTTTTGCCAATTTGATTGCCCTTTTGCCATTTTTGTTACATTCCTTATAATTCTGATACGATGTCTCCGTCCCTTCTGACTTAAAGAATCTAAACGCCTTCCTCTTCTTGTCCATTTCCTCCCCTACCTGTTTATTTAGCCACATTTGTTTTGACTTATTTCTTTTATACTTATTACCCAAGGGTATACACTGATAAGTGTGCTTTTCTAACAACGTTTTAAAGACTGCCCATTTATCTTCTACATTTTTCCCTGCAAAAGCATCATCCCAATGTATTACTTGTAGATTAGACCTCAGTTTATTAAAATCAATATTGTGATTGCTTACAAAATGTATTCTTCTTAGGCTGCGCTTATAGTGCCGGCGACGCCAAAACAAATACATTGAATCCGTCGCATGCGCTTTTAGTAAGCGTGACAAAAAATTTGGAAGCCATTGAAATTTGATTTTGGGAGAGACAGTCGCCACTTGTGACTGTCTCTACACCAATCACAGAGAGCCTACTGCACTCTGCCCGTCCCCTTCGTGACGTCACTGGCCTTGGTCACCAGGGATATCGCGCCAAACTAAAGTGCAACTTTCGCCAGTGGCGACGGGCGTCATCGATTTCGTCGCCGGCACTATAAACACAGCCTGACAATAATATATAGATATTGGGAAGAAAACATTTCCGTACAATTTTTATTTCTGAAGTGAAACTTCTTTCGTGGCAGTGCCATCCACAAAAATCTCATATGGAAAAAAATGAAAATTGTCACAAAAATATAATTTGAAGTGAGTGACTGCACATAACCTGAAGTGACGTCATTGTTTGTTGGCTGCCTCCTAGGAGTTGTAGTTCAGGTGTGGATGCCTATCAGAAGGCCCCAGTGACTACAAATACCAGCAACCCCTGCTATAGCAGCACTTCAGTCTTTGTAAGCTGTCTCCTACAACACACACACACTTTGCTGCAGTGGAAAAACTGTATGCGTGGTGATAATGGTGAAAGGCAAGGTTGCAGACCTGACTAAGAGCCGTTCTTTACAGCATGCGGTCGCGCGTTCCTATGCGAACGCGCGTGTACGTTCCGCATGCTTTCCATGTATATAAAGCCGGGAGCTGCAGGTAAGTGTATATGCATGTATATGTATTTGTTGTGTGAGTGTAAGTGTAAGGGGAGTGTAAGTAAGATTTTTTTAAATTAAAAAAAAAGTTTAATCATTTTTTTTTGTGTGTTCATTTATTTACCCCCCACACACACACACATCCATCCATACAAACACACATCCACGAATACATACA
>NC_134486.1:187510546-187545546 GCF_040206685.1 Ascaphus truei | reverse complement strand
GAGAGAGATATGGTTTCATATACTGCTACAGAGCAATGCAAAGCCAGGACCTCCTCACTAAACCCTGTGCCATCAAACAACTTGTCCTCTCACTCCAAGGACAAAACCCCACACAGATTAACAACCTGCCGAAAAACGAAATCAACTCAATCTCCAACGAAATGAAGAAGCAGTATGTGACAATGTGGGAAAATGATATCCAACGCTCAAAGAAGCTGGAAACCTACCACAGCCTACAGAGAGAATACACTCTGGCACCCTACCTACTGAAGGTAAAATACCCAAAACAGAGACAGACCCTGGGCCAGTACAGAATAAGTGTCCACAGCCTAGAAATAGAAACAGGCAGACACAGACAGAACTGGAAGCCCCGGGAGATAAGAATATGCCAAAGATGTGAGCTAGGAGAGGTAGAAGATGAAACGCACTTCCTGTTGCGTTGCACACAATACTCTGAAGTGAGGAGTGCCCACCTAGAGAAACGAACTGCTGTTATCCAGAACTTTAATAATATAGAGGAGAACCAACAAATAGCAATCCTCCTGTGAGAAGATGAAATCACAGCAGAACTGTTTGCACACTATATCAGCACCTGCCACAAGCTGAGAGACGTCCACTAACCCCCACATGCCTGTGTGAAACCGTTACCCATATACCGTGCAATCATTATACCCTACCCCCTAGTATTCGTGTAATTATTGTCCCCCACCCCCTATTATTCACGCTTTGGCAATACTGAAATGTTCTTTCGTCATGCCAATAAAGCTGATTTGATTTGATTTGAGAGACCAGTTGGAGACTGCTGCAGGAACCAGAGTGGTCAAATTGCTCGTGTCATTTTGGGAACATGTGAGTTTAATGGGCTCATTGTTCTTATTCATGTTTTATTAAAATTGTATTAAACCATATAGATTTCTTTTATTTATATATGGTTCGGGAGAATTCCTAAAACCACACTGCTCCAGATCTGAAATCAGGAAACACCTGATTTAATTTTCTACCACGTGAGTGGGCACTCATTAGTTTAAAGTGTATTTAATCTTATTTTTGCATTATTGCACTATTGCACTACAGTATGTTGTTTTTTTTCCCTTTTTCTGTGTACCTGAGGGGAGTATTTTGCGCTTGGGAGTGTTCCCGTTACATCACACACACACACACACACACACACACACGATATTCCAGGCAAAAGGTGACACTGTGTGCTCATTTGCATGTAATTTCCCGGAATCCCTTGCTGCAGTGGGAACACTGTATGCCACAGTAGGTGATAATGGTTGAAAGGCAGGGTTGCAGTGTCTAAGACATGTGAATGTGCTCACATGATATTCTTTATGTGAGAGAGACACAGAGAGAGAGACACAGAGAGAGAGACACAGAGAGAGAGACACAGAGAGAGAGACAGAGAGACAGAGAGACACACAGAGACAGACACACAGAGACAGACACACAGAGACAGAGACAGAGAGAGACAGAGAGAGAGAGAGAGAGAGACAGAGAGACACACAGAGAGACACAGAGAGACACAGAGACACACAGAGAGACACAGAGAGACACAGAGAGACACAGAGAGAGATAGAGAGAGACAGAGAGAGAGACAGATAGAGAGACAGAGAGAGAATAAATAAATATATATATAGTTTTTCCACACATGGCGTCTCCATTTTGGCTTTATTTTTCTTAAATAAATCATGACAGTGTAATATGTCGTTGTTCATCTGAGGTTGTATTTACCTAATTTTTAGACCTGCTAAGTAACAGATGATTGTTATTATGTCCTGATATGTAAAACCATAGAATTCAAAGAGGGTGTACTTTCTTTTTAACACAACTGTACTGTATATAGACACACACACAGTTTGACAAATTACCCAAAAAGCTACTCGCCGAACCAAAAAAGCTACTCGCCCCTCTAGCAGTCCCACCCCCACTTTAAAAAAAACGGATAAATTCCTAGTGAGAACTAATAATAATCGTTTTTTACATCAAAGTTTATTTATTGTATTACATTTATACTTTACTACAATTACTCCTTGTTACATAGTTACGTGTGTGTGAAAATGTTGGTGACCCCTCTAATCTAGAAAAAAAGCCTGAACCCCTTAACCAGTGTCTGGATGCCCCTGCTTCATAATTTCTAAAGCAGCAATCCTGCCTGGGATCTTACCTGATCCGCAGTCCCTCAATGTCCAGCTACCCTCATTCCTGCAAAGTTATATATTGGAAGGGAGCTGTTCCTTACATGTCTTCTGGGTTAGGGGGGATTCCGATGTCTCCCGTGTGAAGCTTGAGTCAGATCTGGAAGAAAGCAGTATAGGTTATTTTGGTTTAGGTATAGGGCAGTTAAGATACATACCGTAAATAAGATATCCAACTGGCAGGATTTGGATGTCACACTCCTCCCTTCCCGGCATCTCATTTCTCTCCATCCAGAGAGAGAAGCGGATCTGCGACCAATTATGTGCCCGGTGTGATTCTTCCCCAAGCCCCCCACCCCCAGTGTTTCTACAGATGATCATTCCTTCTTATTTGAATCTAATAATTAACTTTGAAAATAAACTTTAAATGTTTTTCATTTTTGAGTATACCAGTCAAAATAATCTAAAAGTTTCAAGTGTACCTACAAGTTAATATTCTGTGTGCCATAGAATATTCAGTGCATTTTCCTTTGTAGCTTTGAAGTAAATATTGCATCCTAGAATCTTTAATGCACGCGTATATTAAGTGAAACTTTTGTCTTTTGCCACAAATTGTATTTGTGATGGTGCTGTTTTTAATTTAAAAAAAAAATCACACACAATGTCAGTGACAAAACGCAAAGAAATTTCACTTAGAATCCGCGTGCGCGGCACACACTCCTGTTTAACTATATTTTGACCATGTGTGAATTCGTGGGTGACTGGGCGGGTGACTGGGGGGCTGACTGGGCGGGTGACTGGGCGAGTGACTATTCATTGGGAAGTGGCCCTTCATTAGGGAGGGGGCCCACCTGTGAGCAGAGTTCGGCGTGGTCCAGACGGCTGATCATGATGTTGCATCTTCTGGGGTCCTGCACATGCCGCAGGGCGGGAAAGCCTGGCTTCGTTTGCATAAGCTCCCGTCCTCCATGGCGCGGGACCTTCGTGCTCCAAGTGTTTCGTCCTGCGGGGCGTCATGGGAGGTTGTCATGTCTCCCACGTCAGATCTGCAGATTGGCAGCGGGACGATGCTTCCCATTCCACCACATCCTGTGGAGTGAGGCAGACGGAGCTCCGAAATGCGCGCCATGTGTCCTGGAGTTCAGGGAGTCTCTCTGCAGCCGCACGTGCGGCACGTGCCCAACGGACTGCCCGCTCGCCCTCAGCTGCTTCCTTGCACTACGCAGTGCTGCGTCTGCCCCACATCTCCTTGACGCCGCGTGACATCACGTAGCGCCCAGTTGACATAGCAACATGGTGTCATTTGACACAGCACAGCCATTTTCAATGCAGTTGGAGGAGTTGAAGGCTGAGAAGCAGGAAAATGGCGGTAGACGCTGCACCACCCCGTGGTACCTACCCAGCATGTAAAATGCACTAGCCCCAGGCGAGCACATTTGTCGAGGCCTGCACATACATATACACACCATAAAGAGTAAGCAGGGCTAGTCATGCCAGGCTGAACTATTAACCCATTGGCGACCCATCCAACAACAAAAGGGTGTGCGCCGAGCAGGTGCGTTCAAAATTAAACTTTTGTGTTTTGTCAATGAAATAATTTTTTAGTTTTGATGTTTTTGATTGAAAGACTTTTGAGAGTATAATTACAATTTTAGTGACACAACAGAAAGAAGTTTCACTTAAAACGTGCGTGCTCGCCACACACACACACTTTTTTATTCATAGTTACATAGTAGATGAGGTTGAAAAAAAAGACATGCGTCCATCAAGTTCAACCTATGCTAAATTTAGACAACAGATGCTTTATCCCAGGAGTGAGCAAACTTTTTATGCCAAGCCCCCCTTTTCACCCCAAAAAAACAACCTTTATTAAACGGTATACAATCCAAATACAAATGTCTAAATACGTACATATTTTAACAGCTCGCGCTTGCAAAATTAGGCTGCGTCCACGCTGCCGCTGAGAGCGGTGACATCAACTCTCCAAGCATGAGCACAGGGTGTCCTGCATAATTTTGTAAGCACGAGCGGGGGGGAGGGGGAGGGAGGGGGGCGTGGATCGGGGCTATTTTTGTGTGTGTGCGCGCGCGCGCGCGCGCATTGACTGCTGCTGAACGCGCTTCAAATTCAATTTTGTTTGTCTCCCCTAGTGCCAAGCTTGGGAGAGCGTACGTGCACAAAGGCAATCCTTTTGGGGGGGCATTCATCCACCTCTTTGCTACCTCCTTTCCCTCTCCCCCCCCACCTTTGTTTTTCCCTTCTCCTCCCTTTTTTCCTTCTCTCATTTACCTTTTTATTCTCCCTGCTCTATGGCTTGCTGTCCCCACTATTTTTTTCCGTTTTCAATGTTGTGTTTTCACAGTTTTTTTTTTTTTTTTACATTTCTGTACATTCATAGTGTAACCATGCTGTAAAATGGCTGCAGTCATCTCTCCTGCTGACAGTAAGGCCTGGTAAGTTATGGGCATGCCAGCAGTAATTATGGAGGTTTGCCCTCACACCCTGGTGAAGTGCCCTATGTATGGATGGGAGTGGTCACATGCTCTGAATCCATGGTTAGTGATGTCAGAGTTGTGCCAGCCCCAGAGGATACACAAGGCACAGCACGGTGCAAAAAGTTAGTTCATCAGGTTGCTGAGTTATAGAGGAGTAAGCTGTTGGAAGGACAGTGTATGGAACTGTGACCAGGGACCTGGTCACAGTAAAGATATCCCTACGGGGATAGGGAATTCACCTATTAAGGGAAGATATACCTTTTAAAGGGAAGTACGGTGAACAATGGAGGGCTAAGGATACCCATTGTGACGGGCAGCTGGCCCACCGTATTCAATAAAGATGTTCCTGATTAAAGACACTCTCGTGTATAAGTGTGGAATCATTGCACAGAGAGGAGCACCACAGAGGAATTCCTCACCAGGACCATCCACAAGCGGACGCTGGGATCCTGATGAGGTGGAGGCGCTGCACTGGATATAGGTAGGACTCAGCACACTACCTCAGCTGCCTGTCTGGGTTGGCATTCCCCACACAACATCATGCGGGAGACTCAGGAGTCCTGTTGCCAACAGGTGCACCACCAGACACTACACTGTAATGGGGACTGGTTAGACCACAGGGGCCAATGTGAGATTGGGTGGGTCAGGCTAGGCCAGAAAATCCGTTACATTTGGAGGCGCTGCTGAAAGATATGTAGACCTGTCAACAGGACAGGCTTTTGCTAGGTCACAGGGAAACAGGGAGAGTGTCTGCTGCCACTTTGTGCTGCGTTGGGAGGGACCTAGGGGTAGTCAGGGGCTGATGGAGAATAGTCAGTCGCAGGGACGACCTAGGGGCCTGAAAGGAGTTGGAGGTTTGGAGCCAGGCTATAGCTGACAGGTCTCCTTGAGGCAGTGCTAGTTGGTAAGAAGCCTGGATGGACAGCCTGGTAACGAGTCAGGGGTACCGGAGAGGATCTACGCTAGGCTAGCCAACAGTAGGTAGACGTTAAGTACTGCATGGAAGAGCCAGAGTACTCTAGCCCATTCCAGACCACTTACCAAAGGGAGCACAGACTGGGAGGAAGGAGAAACAGCAGACACAGATAGAGTGAGCCTAGCCTGAGGTAGTGCAACACGAGTCCAGCCTACATTAGGTACACAAGGTGGTGCATCAGAGAAATCTTTATTGTGCCGGTGTGGTAGCTGCCCCGCAGAGAGGAGCTCCATGTACAATAATCACGAAAACAATACATCTATGGCGACCGCAAGAATGGAGAATCCGCGCGGTGCGGAGTGTCCAAAATGGCGGACGGAGGCAGATGTGGGAGAGCAAGCTACAGAAACGAGCCTGCTGTGGAGTGGTGCTAAGGCTGTGGCCGCGCCGTTTTGGTCCTGCCTAGGACCTAGGGGTATGGCCCCTAAGGACAATGAGGAGGACATTGCCGTGACTTATGGAGAATATTATGAGAGTGACTGTCAGTCGGCATACAAACAGATGAACGCTACCTCAATCATTGAAGAGACCGGGAAACCGCGTGAGTTTGCTGAAGAGAATTCTGCATTTGCAAAACTTGCAAAGAGTTGGCCAGGAGTGGTGGCAACAGGAAAACCCCGCCCTGATGGGGGGTATGGCGCGAAAGCTGCTGCCGCGCCCTCATGGACAGTGACTCACTCAGCCCCAGTGCTGAGCCAACCGATTAGCCTGTGGGACCCTCCCCTAATTTCAACCAGGGGGAGTGGTTTCCAACTATGCCCCGTGAGTGTGAATCCAGCGGAGCAAGGAGCTGGTGAACCGGCGGTGATGTTACTAAAAGTAGTTCCTGCGGCTGGTGCAGTATGCAGAAAGGAAGGATACTTTGCAAGCAAGGCAGCTGCAAGAAAACGGCTGGAATTGGCACCAAAGGAAGAACCCCACCCTGTTGGGGCAAAGGGCGCGAAAGCTGTGGCCGCGCCCTCTAGGACTAAAAGAGGTGCGGCCTCAATAAAGGACATCCTATCCCGTTTTGGGACCCGCCTATAATTGCTACTACTGGGGGCGGGTTTCAACTATGTCAGATGAGGGTGGAGCTGGACCAAGGAGTGGCTGCCAACTCAGCCCCTGCTGATCAGTCACGAGGAGCCAGCTTAGCGAGCAGACCGTTGCAGCGAGTGACTCCCACAAAAAGAATGGATCAACCCCAAGAGGTGATGGGCATGATGACCACCTAGCCATACTCGATACCAGGAGGCGTGCTGGTAATTCGGGTGGCTGGGACTGAGACTGTGGTAGGCCTCTGCCTTCAATGCAGAATACCAGGCGGCACTGTGAATACAGCGGGGCACTGTCCACAGTGTGGTACGCAGTATCTATGGCCTATGCCCACATTTGTGCCGATTCAAGCTATGGAACCTGCGGTGAAGACGGCTGTGCCGACCGCCGAACTTCCTGGTGCTCTATGGCGGGAGGGTCCGGATCCCGGAGAATGGGGATCGGGACGTGTTGTTCTGTCTGAGGACAAGCAGGAGAAATCGGTCGGTGTATCGACCGGGAGGCCAAACGGCGATCACCACGATTGGTGACCCCTAACAAAGAGCTGGCGGATCCCCCCAGTGAGGATCCCGGAGAGCGGTATGGGGCTGTGATCCGGCCCGTGGCGATACCCTGTGGAGGGAACGGAAGGAAGACGCCACTAACCGAGACCAGCGGTGAGAGAAGTCGGATGTCGCCCGTAGAGCGGAAGGTTGAGAGGTGGAGCCCTTCCCACTCGGGGACCAGAGGGTCCAGCAGCGACGGGCGGTCCACGCCCAACCAACGGAGTGGTAAGGCACGTCCTAATGCTTACCTAGCTCCAATAAAGGCGGTTGCGGAGGAAAGGCCATGCCAGGCCCAGGCGGCGCACGTGCAGGCGGAACTTCCGGACGTCATCGTGGAGGAAGAGATCCCGCATGGGGATCCATCACAAGATGGCGGCGTATCCGGTTCCGGCGCTGACGACACTTCCGGTGGGGATAGCGGAGCGACCAGAAGGAGATCCTCTACGCTTCGGCGATCGGGTGGTGGTGCCCGATCACCTGTGAAGGTCAAGAGCTGGCAGGCGGCGAGGAAAGCGGAGAAGGGTGAGACTTCCCCAGCGGATCGGCCACACAGTGGTTCAGGACTATCCGAGGGTAGAGAGCGGGTCGGAACCCCGTGTATACCCGTTGCCCGTCCCTATGCCCAACCCCATGCCCTAGCTAATGCCCCTGTCCCAGTCACCTTTTCCTGTGGGTCCACGTCCAGTTTGGGGGTGTCGGAAGTGTCCCAGGGAATTGGTGAGGAACGGACTGGGGAGAGACTGGGCAGCTATTCATCTGATGGCGGGTCAAGGGGTGGAGGGCAATTGGGGAAGGTATCGGAATCCAGGTGGGTGCCTAAAGTGGCCATAGTTCAGCTGAAGGAGAGCTCCAAACGGGAGAGGTGGTCAAATCCTCCCCACTCTATACGCTGGCGACACACTTTATTCGAGCTCGGCTAGTCCCACGAATTCGGGTATACTCGGGTGTATTGAGGTTTGTGACTGTTTTCTGCACGAGTGCATTGCGTTATTTTCCAGGCAGGGATTGAAGCATTTTATTCCCGCTGGCTGCAATACTGCACAGTATATATATATATACTGCATTACAATTCATGAATTTATGCCATCTGGTAGACACGCGAAGCATTGCAGCCTATTAAATCCTAATCATTATCATTTAACAGATCAGCCGCCTGTCAGCCAGGCATGAACCATGGCTGCAAAGGCAAATGCAACGGGGCTTGTCAGAGGTGAGGAGCGGCGCATTCCAGGTATCTGCCAGGTACATACTGGGTATTTGCTCGAATAAAGTGTGTCGCAGCAGTAGGAACCTCGGGGGTATCTTCGTGGGGGGATACTGAGGAAGGGGATTCGCTAGAGTGGGGACCCGAAGGACTTCAGCAGAACCGATGGTGGGCCTCCTTATTTGAGGGATATGTGGGGTGGATGGACCGCACGCGGTTCCTGCTGCAAAAAGAGGATGTGGTGGACTATTGGTGGGCGGTAGGGGAGTTTACACCTGCTCAGAGGAAGGAGGAGATGCAGGAAAGGTGGAGACTAATATGCCAGAATGAGATAGAGCCCATGGGGCCAGAGATATTATCTGACCCTGTGGATCCAGACGAACCCCTGTCATGGGTGCTGCCAGGAAGGGCAGGGAACGCCGAGTTGACCCGGATCAGCCGGGCCGAGAGGGCTATCGCAGCCAAGTATAAACTTTCTCACGGCCTAGAGTACCCATACGTTCCTGAACCTATTATGGAGGAAATTGAGGAGAATAGGGATAGGTGGTTAAGGGAGACCATTGAAGAATACATGGTCAACAAAGGGGGTGCTATTACAGGTAGCCGGGCGGAAGAAAGAATAGACCACCTAATGAGGGTATGGAGCATTGGGCGGAATGTGTACAAACACAAAGTAGTATACCGGCCTGAGAGGGGGTTGCCGCGTAACTACAGTATAACTGTCCTGGATATGGGGGGTCGGGAGGTTAAGAAACCTGACCCTCGGCACAACTATTAGGAAGTACAGGATAGTTATTGCGTGAGTTCGTGGCTGCTGGTCGGGGCGTGCTTGGCGCAGGATGTTATCATGCAACAGTAATGTTTGAATAATTATGTGTGTGTGTTTTCATTTTACAGTGCTTCCTGAAGAAAGGTACTTCAAATTTAGGTCCCAGCCGGGGCCGGTGGGATTCACCAGAGGGAGAATGTAACCATACTGTAAAATGGCTGCAGTCATCTCTCCTGCTGACAGTAAGGCCTGGTAAGTTATGGGCATGCCAGCAGTAATTATGGAGGTTTGCCCTCACACCCTGGTGAAGTGCCCTATGTATGGATGGGAGTGGTCACATGCTCTGAATCCATGGTTGGTGATGTCAGAGTTGTGCCAGCCCCAGAGGATACACAAGGCACAGCACGGTGCAAAAAGTTAGTTCATCAGGTTGCTGAGTTATAGAGGAGTAAGCTGTTGGAAGGACAGTGTATGGAACTGTGACCAGGGACCTGGTCACAGTAAAGATATCCCTACGGGGATAGGGAATTCACCTATTAAGGGAAGATATACCTTTTAAAGGGAAGTACGGTGAACAATGGAGGGCTAAGGATACCCATTGTGACGGGCAGCTAGCCCACCGTATTCAATAAAGATGTTCCTGATTAAAGACACTCTCGTGTATAAGTGTGGAATCATTGCACAGAGAGGAGCACCACAGAGGAGTTCCTCACCAGGACCATCCACAAGCGGACGCTGGGATCCTGATGAGGTGGAGGCGCTGCACTGGATATAGGTAGGACTCAGCACACTACCTCAGCTGCCTGTCTGGGTTGGCATTCCCCACACAACATCATGCGGGAGACTCAGGAGTCCTGTTGCCAACAGGTGCACCACCAGACACTACACTGTAATGGGGACTGGTTAGACCACAGGGGCCAATGTGAGATTGGGTGGGTCAGGCTAGGTCAGAAAATCCGTTACAATAGTATGATTGATATAGTGGCAGCCTACCCTTTCACTTGCAGAGGATCACAGCAAACCAGGTTTCCAGCGGAGGAGAGCAGGAACACAGCGCTAGTGCAGGGCAGACACCGGAAGGAGGGGCGTTAAACATCACAGCGCTGGAGAATGCTCCTCACGGTACCTCTGAAGCCCCCGCACGTGCTCACTCACCCTCACGTGGCCGCCACCTGCACAATCCTGTTAGGCCGGCCGCGCACATCTTCTTGGTCGCCCGTGCACAGCCATTTCGCCCTCCCACGCACAGTGTCTGCCGGCCCCCGCACACCGGGTTTTGCCGCACGCTGCATGCGCCCCCCCCCCCCAGTTTGCACACCGTTGCATTCAATCACAACACACACAGTCACAGCACACATACAAACAATCACAACCAACACATAATCACAACCAACAGATAACTCACACAATCACAACACACACAACAGTGTCGCAGTTTCACCTGGGGGGAGGGGGAGGAGTACTAAGCATGCTGGTCCCCCGTGTGCAGCTGAAAGCACAGCAGGAAGCACAGAGCAGAGCAGGGAAGTAGCCAGCACGGAGCTTGAGCTTCTTGGCCGCCGCCCATGCACAGTGGCTGCCGGCGCCCCCCCCTAATTGGGCGCGCCCCTGCTTTATCCTATATCTATACAATTTTTTTATTTTTTTTAAAGCATCAGGCACCACAAGCGTTTAAATGGATTTTGGAAATACATTTAATAAAAATAAAAAAAAAACCATTCAGCAAGATCGTCCCATGGGCGCTTATAGAGGTTGGCAGTCGTACAGCTCTGATCTTTCAAGCCTCAAGTGTTAAAGCAGCCCAAGCTGCCTTTGTTTTACATTTTATTTTTTTCCCCTTTAATATGTGCATCAATACAATCCACAATCCAATAATTTATTAGCCAAGTTGCCGATCGAGATGATCTCCTGTGATCGATCGGCAAAGATTCGGCTCGAGGATTCACTAAATGGCTGTCAGTGTAGCAGAAGAGGACCAAAGATGCAAAGTTCTGTGGGGAAGATCATGTGACCAGACAGTCACAAAATACAATTGGTGCACTGCTAGAGGGGTCTGGGCTCAAAAAAGGGGTGTGCCAGAGCCCGTTTCAGAAGAGGAAGGGGGTGTGACTTTGTAAATGGTTGCTATAGAAACAAAAAATGCTTGTTACATTATAATACAATAAAAATGTAATTCAGAATTGTTTTTAAAAAATGCTTCAAGTATTTTCTCATAGTACAGAAATTATTTATTTAAAAAAAACACGGATGTTGCTTGGTCTGCAGCTCTAAGAGTTACAATCTGGTAGTTAGGTGTGTGTGTGTGTGTGTGTGTGTGTGTGTGTGTGTGTGTGTGTGTGTGTGTGTGTGTGTGTGTGTGTGTGTGTGTGTGTGTGTGTGTGTGTGTGTGTGTGTGTGTGTGGGGTGTGTGGTGTGTGGGGTGTGTGGTGTGTGTGGTGTGTGTGCACACTATATACTTATATTCTGTTTAACATGAAAGACCATTGCTCTACTTAGCTGTTGCACTATAAAAGTGTTCATGATGAAAGATGGTACAAAGAAAAGAAATGCATAAAAAGGAAACTCAAGTTACACATTCACCATCATCATCATACTGGAGTTACAGAGTTACATAATAATGAGGTTGAATAAAGAAATAGGTTTATCAAGTTCAGTCTATGCTAAATTTAGATGACAGATACTTTATCCGATATTTGTACGTGTAGTATTTTGTTTCCAGAGGAAGCAAATAAAATTTTCCAGTGAAATGTTATCTAATGATCTCTCTCATAAGGGGAAAAATGAATGTGTTCCTGTCTCCAATATTGGCAGATGACTCCCTGGATCAACATCCTTCCTATGTTTACTTATTTGGTACATCCCTGTATACCTTTCCTTTCTAAATAGTTGTCCAACCTTTTTTTTGAAGTTATTTATTATATCTGTCATCACAGTCTCAATTTGTGTACACATTCATTAGTTTAAAATGCCTTATAAACCAAATAAAAGTTCTGCTCTTTGGCCCAGATTCACTAAAGGGTACTAAGCAAGAGCACAACCTAACATGCACGGAAATACATAGGAGAGCGTGCTAAAGCTTGGCATACTTTAGTGAATTTGGGCCACAAGTTGCTTCCGGTATCAATTTCTAATGTAATGATTCCAACCCAAAATGAATAATATTCAGTAGTAAGGGACTCCTTCCTGAATATTAAGCATGCCACAATGTATACATCGATGTGGGATATAAAAACTTAGATTACCTAAAACTTAAAGCTCCAGGTACGCAGCGAATTGAAAGCAAAAACCCATTACAAAATAAAAAATAAATAACATAAAAGAAGAAGCTGATCAACACTACCCTTTTCCCCTTCCAAACCACAGGGGCTCAGATTTAATATAATTGCTAAGCCTTCAGCCCTAGTTCCAGAAAACGGGTGCTAAGCTTTAGTACACTTTTAATGGGAGCAGAAACGTGCTAATGTTTAGCACCCTTTTGTGGATCTGGTCCTTAGTGCATCTTCAGGTCCATGCATATGAAATTAAAATACCAATGGCAGCCACGTGTTCAACAGGTTACATCTGGTTTATTATTTTTGAAAATAGCCATTGATAAAAGATAGGTTGTGAGGATGGTAAAGAAAACACTTGTATTGACCAAACACCCTCATTCATTTTACAAAGAAACAAAAAACAGGCAATTATTCGTATTTAGCACGGTTAGATTTTTGAAAGAATTTAACAATTTAAGAATTTAATCCAATTGGTTTCTTTAAACAAAAATTGTTGTCCGGCTACACAGGATTGCACCCTTAAAATGCTCTACGGATTAGCACTAACATTTTTTACTAAAAGTAGCCCTCAGGAAAAAACTATTCTCAGTTGCCAACCGTCATTTAGGGGACAGCATAAACTCAGTCACAGAATCAACATGGCAGACCAGGTATGGGTCTATATATTGTGATTGATTCAAGTGATGTTTACAGTTTGAGGGAACAGATATGGGAAACACAGGGAAAAAAATATATACAGATATTTATTTTCTATGTATACAACAGCATGACCTATAAAGACAATTTTAAAAATTGTTTTGAAAAAGTGTACTGTACATTTATTTTTATCAAGTAGATATCCATTTTAAATAAAATATTGATGTGAAAGCATTTTTGCCTTGGGCTACCAAAGATTGCCACCAGCGAGTTTCTTAAAACTGGTTGCAATTGGAGTCAGCCCTCACTTCAATTTTGTACTGTATCTTTAGTTAATGTAGCAATCCACCCATTTTCAATTTTTTTATTACGTTAGCCCCAAATTCATGAGATTAACTTTTAATGTGCCTGTAAAATAAAAAAATAAAAAAGTTGTGTGTTGCGAACACGCACGTTTTAAGTGAAACTTCTTTCTGCTGTGTCACTGAAATTGTAATTATACTCAAAAGTCTTTCATTCAATCAAAAACATCAAAACCAAAAAACAATTTCAGTGACAAAACAAAAAGTTCAGTGACAAAACAAAAAGAAGTTTCATTTAGAACACATGCTCGGCACATACACCCTTTCTTTGGTTGTTGGAGGAGTCGCCAACGGATTAATAGTTCAGCCTGACATAACAAATCCTGATCACCCTTTATGGTGTATGTACACACACACACACACACACACACATATCAAAAGACACAGTATACCGCATACACGCCTATATAGAAAGGTTACCAAAAGCGGTCATATATGCTATTGTATCAATAGACAGCAGTGCTCAGAGGATAAATATGAAAACAACAAGGAAAATATCCAAACAAGAGCACACAGGTGTACCAAATATACGTATACAATTTATTGATTATATAAAAACAGGGGATCAATGTTAAAACGGATGGGGCACTCCAAACAAACTCCTCTAATCACCAGGGTACGGCTAGGTGAACAATGGATATACCATAAAGGTTAATATGACCAATATTGGGCACAAATAGGCAGCTGGAAACACAATAAGTTGAGGTGGTGTGGAAGAACCTTCTAAAAGATCAAAGATATAACAGCCATACATATAGTAAGCACGATGACAAAATGCAAAACCAAGTTTGCATACAGCTGCACACACACTGGAAACACATTTTAGTTTCACTTTAAACGGTCTCCGCTGCGTACCTCTGAACACGTCTCTTAGTGTGTGTGTTAAATATATATATTAAAACACAAAATAGGTGCCGCAGTCAAATCACCCCTAAATGGTCGAATTAATGGGATAACCAGTGGTAAAGGTAAAAAATAACCCTCTGGTGGTGCTACCGACCCACAAAATGTATGAAACATAAAAAGAAAAAAGAAGGGTCAAAAAGGTGCACTCAAACAATATCTAATGAAAAATGGAAAAATGTACTTTATTAGCAATGAGAAATAAAAAAACACACAAGACAGACCCAAACAACTACCACATAATAAATTGCTGTGCGTAAATGCGGTTATAAATATAGCACCAAGTCACATGGATTATGCACCAAGTCACATGGATTATGCACCAAAACACATGAAGGTCTGTTGAAAACCAATACATAAGGTTCAAGTATGGCATAAAAAACAAGGGGAAAGAATAATTCCCCCAGTAATGAAACTAAGATCGGCCGATCTAAAAAAGGTGTTGAACAAACCAGACCACATGAAGGATAGTAATACCTTAAATGCCTGCTAGTCAAGCAGCAAGGATGAGAAATATACTCAGAATATTGCATGAAGTAACATAGACATGAAAGGCACGGTTAATGGGTATAATAATAAGCATGATAAAACACACAGCATGAATACCTAACTGGCTAGGAAAAAGATCATAAATAATGTAAACAAAGCCACTCAGATATATGTACAAATGACCCTGCAAGATGCTGCAAATGAGATGAAAAAACTGATGCCAGCTGGGTGCTGCACCTATGGATTGAACAGCCAAGGGAGGGAGTCCAAATAGTGCACTGGTAGCACTCAAGATTAGTCCTCAATGGTGAGATAATACTGCAGATAAGCAGGGGTCAGGATAAAGCAACCCAGGGGCAAAGCACACTGCAGATGAAGAATAAGCAGGGCAGTAGGGGAATCCCAATACAGACCAGCGTCCCTTGCTCGGGCATCAGTAGTAGAACAAAGAAAAATCTGGAGGATAAAAATGCAGCACACGGGTCAGGAAGAGGTAGGGGTGCAGTCACAGCTCTGCTCGACGGTCGTTTCGCCTGAAAAGGCTTCTTCCAGGAGCGTCGACGCTCCAGATTTTTCTTTGTTGTACTACTGATGCCCAAGCAAGGGACGCAAGGGACGCTGGTCTGTATTGGGATTCCCCTACTGCCCTGCTTATTCTTCATCTGCAGTGTGCTTTGCCCTTGGGTTGCTTTATCCTGACCCCTGCTTATCTGCAGTATTATCTCACCATTGAGGACTAATCTTGAGTGCTACCAGTGCACTATTTGGACTCCCTCCCTTGGCTGTTCAATCCATAGGTGCAGTACCCAGTTGGCATCAGTTTTTTCATCTCATTTGCAGCATCTTGCAGGGTCATTTGTACATATATCTGAGTGGCTTTGTTTACATTATTTATGATCTTTTTCCTAGCCAGTTAGGTATTCATGCTGTGTGTTTTATCATGCTTATTATTATACCCATTAACCGTGCCTTTCATGTTTATGTTACTTCATGCAATATTCTGAGTATATTTCTCATCCTTGCTGCTTGACAAGCAGGCATTTGAGGTATTACTATCCTTCATGTGGTCTGGTTTGTTCAACACCTTTTTTAGATCTGCCGATCTTAGTTTCATTACTGGGGGAATTATTCTTTCCCCTGGTTTTGTTATGCCATACTTGAACCTTTATGTATTGGTTTTCAACAGGCCTTCATGTGTTTTGGTGCATAATCCATGTGACTTGGTGCTATATTTATAACCGCATTTACGCACAGCAATTTATTATGTGGTAGTTGTTTGGGTCTGTCTTGTGTGTTTTTTTATTTCTCATTGCTAATAAAGTACATTTTTCATTAGATATTGTTTGAGTGCACCTTTTTGACCCTTCTTTTTTCTTTTTATGTTTCATATATATATATATATATATATATATATATATATTGTGACAGAAACCAGGGGATGGTAATAAATTCCGTATATAGGGCTCCCAGGATACGAGACAGTTTCTATCCTGTTTGGCCTGGGAGTGCAGCCTTATAATACATACACTCCATCCCACAGTTTGGCAAGCGCTGGAACTGAGGGATGAGAGATCCAGACCAGAGTTTGTCTGCTGCCTGATTTCTGTCACCTGTCATGCTAATTAGGAATCAGGTATGAAAGACTGATTTCCTGTTTGCTCTGGTCTCCCCACAAGAGCCAGGAGGCTGGAAGGCTGCTGAACTACAGAGGGGAGAAGCCTCTTCCCCAAACAGGTTCAATCTTTCTGTTCATTTGTGTAAGACTGCAAAAGTACCGTGTTTTGATGTTGGAAGTGGAAAAGCCACTTCCAACCCTGAGTCAGGGATATCTAAGTTAAGTTATCGCTCAGGTGAGCAGCTTTTGTTTTGATCTGTTTTCTGTTGTATGCACTGTGGCAGTCTCAGTGCCTGGGACTGAATAAACCAGGCATAGCCTGTTTAAAGGAACAGTACGTGACGCCTCATCATTTAACCTACCCTAAAAGACCGTGTTCTAAACAGTCCCGGACAAACGACGGAGCCCCGGAGTAAGCCGTTTGTCACATATGGTGGAGAATGCGGGCAGAGCACTAGGGGGTCTGCGGGTTGAAGAACTTTGAAAAAAAAAAAAAAAAAAAAAGTTTTTTTCATCCTCTGCAAACAAGATGGAAGACGTGGTGGGTGCGCTGGTACGCAATGTCGCTGCCCAGAAAGACGCGAATGAAACCCAGCAACAACTGTTAATAGCCCAGCAAGAAACTAATGCAAACCAGCAGCAGACGAATGCAGCCCATCAACAGCTGCTAATAGCCCAGCAAGAGATTAATGCCAACCAGCAACAGGCGAATGCCAACCAGCAACAGGCGAATGCAAACCAGCAACAGACGAATGAAGCCCTGCAAAACGCGAATGCAAACCAGCAAGAGACAAACCGCTTGCTGAGAGAGGAGCAACAGCGGTTCGCTCAGGGCTTACAGCAGGAACTCGAGATCCTGAGGGGGACTATCAGTAACCTTCCACTGGCAGCGGCAGCCCCAGTACCGAAAATGACCAGGGCAAGCCACTACCTTCAGAAGATGGGACCCTCGGATGATGTGGAAGCCTATCTTCTCACGTTTGAACGCACGGCACAGAGAGAGGGATGGCCAGAAGCTGAGTGGGCTGGTCTAATCGCACCCTTCCTAAGCGGCGAACCCCAGAAGGCTTACTTTGATCTAGAGCCAGCCGAAGCTAACGTCTATGCAAAATTGAAGTTCGAGATCCTCGCCCGCCTCGGCGTAACCACGGCTGTTCGCGCCCAAAGGTTTCACGCATGGTCCTTCACGATGGATAAAGCCACCCGAAGCCAGATGTATGACCTCATCCACCTCGCCCGGAAGTGGCTACAACCCGAGATCAACTCAGCCAGCCACATCGTGGAACGGTTGGTCATGGACCAGTTCTTGAGGAAACTTCCCTCTGCCTTACGCCGTTGGGTCAGTCGGAGTGACCCCCACAATGCGGATGAGCTTGTGGCCCTCGTAGAAAGGTACAATGCAGCAGAAGAGCACCCGCAACCCACAGTCGTGGAGCAACCCCACTACCCGAGGTTCCAGGACTCTTCCAGAGACGGTAAAAGGGTACCGGGGTTAAGGGGCGCTGAAGAGCGGCGACCACCTTCACGCAGCACCAGCAACAGTGGTTCGCACACTAAGGGCAATAGCCAACATGGGGAGCCGGGAAAAGGCTCTAAGTGGGACACAGACTATGTACCTAAATGTGTAAATTGTCATGAGAGGGGCCACACAGCAAAAATCTGCCCACTAAATGATGAGCCCATGCAATGCAACAGCGTGGAACCTTATTCGCTGTTGTCCCAATGTATGGGCCCTAGCCCAGAGGACCCCTTGAATAACCATCTGTGGGCATTTGTAAAGGTTAATGGTAAGAGGGTTCGGGCACTTCTTGACTCTGGGAGCATGGTCACACTAGTGTCCGAATACCTCTTGCCCATTAAGAAGAAACAGGGAAACAGTTCACAAAGAGTGGCAATTTGTTGTATACATGGGGATAATCATGAATATTCCACTGTTGATGTTTTTTTTGAAACAGAGTTTGGTTCTTTAGATTTCAAGGTGGGTATTGTACCCAAACTGGCACATGATGTGTTAATAGGGACCGACTTTCCCCATTTTCTAAAAATGTGGTCCCCCGCTCAGAATAGCACCCAGAGTTCAATAGCGGACCATAATGAAGTATTAGAAGAAACAAATCCTTTCCCTTTTTCAGAAATGGAGGTTGACGAGGGCCCAAATAAGAAGGGGGAAAAGGAGGAGTGCTGTAAAATTCCCTTCCCCATCACTACTTTGGTAGGGAATACCCCAAATCAAGATGTTGAGCAGACACTTACCACCCCAGAACCGGATAAGACCCTCGCTGACATAGAGGTCAGTCCTGGGAGTTTTAAGAAGGCCCAGTGGGAGGACCCCACATTAGCGGTAGCAAGGGGAAATATACGGGACCAGAATAGTACTCCTGGCCAACCAGATAGGTCACTTGCTTACCCCTACTTCGAGGTAGAGAACGACCTAGTATATCGGGTTGATAAAAGGAAATCAGTTACAACTAAACAATTGTTGGTACCACGGACATTCCGTAACGTAGTATTACACCTCGCACATAGTCATCCATTGGGGGGACACCTAGGGGTGGAAAAGACAAAAGAAAAGGTTCTTCGAAGCTTCTATTGGCCTGGGGTTCTGGCAGAAATTACGAATTATTGTTCCTCATGCCCAGAATGTCAGATCACCGCCCCGTTCAAGGCGTACCGCAGCCCATTGGTACCCCTTCCCATAATAGAGGTACCATTTGACCGGATTGCTATGGATCTAGTAGGACCCCTAATAAAGTCTGCTAGGGGACATCAGCATATATTGGTAATATTAGATTATGCCACCCGATATCCGGAGGCAGTTCCCCTACGTAGCACCTCCGCTAAAAACATAGCAAAAGAGTTAGTAGTTCTGTTTTCCCGGGTCGGGATTCCTAAAGAGATTCTATCTGACCAGGGAACACCATTTATGTCCCAAGTAACGAAAGTAAACTCCTAAAAATCAAGCATCTCAGAACCTCAGTCTATCATCCACAAACAGATGGTTTAGTGGAAAGGTTCAATAAAACCTTAAAGAGCATGTTACGGCGGGCGGTTGATAAAGATGGGAAAAACTGGGATTGTTTGTTACCGTACCTGTTATTTGCCATTAGGGAAGTTCCCCAATCATCCACTGGCTTCTCCCCGTTTGAACTATTGTATGGCCGACACCCAAGGGGCTTACTGGATATAGCCAAAGAGACTTGGGAACACGAGGTTACCCCTTACAGAAGTGTAATAGAGCATGTTGCCCAGATGCAGGACCGCATTGCTGCAGTCCTACCCATAGTGAGGGAACACATGGAGAAAGCTCAAGAAGCACAGAGGAATACATATAATAAGGGTGCTAGGGTCAGAATTTTTTCTCCAGGTGATAGGGTACTAGTTCTGGTTCCCACCGTGGAGAGTAAATTCCTTGCTAAATGGCATGGGCCATATGAGGTCTTGGAAAGAGTGGGAGAAGTAAATTATAAGGTAAGACAGCCAGGTAGGAGGAAACCTGAGCAAATTTACCATATAAACCTACTCAAGCCCTGGAAAGATAGAGAAGTCTTGTTAACCCTAGTACCCCCAGGTCCGTCAGAGAATCAAGAAACTGACCCAGAGGTTAGCATAGCTGAAACCCTGTCTGTTCATCAGAAACGAGAGGTTCAGAATTTAGTGAAAAGAAACAAAGAAATCTTCTCTATACGGCCAGGTAGAACTAGCGTAATTGAACATGACCTAGTCTCTGAACCGGGGGTCCGAGTTAACCTTAAACCGTACCGAATCCCAGAGGCCAAAAGAAAGGCTATAAGTTTAGAGGTTAAAAAAATGCTAAAACTAGGTGTAATTGAGGAATCCCAAAGTGGGTGGAACAGCCCTATAGTCTTAGTCCCAAAGCCAGATGGTACAACAAGGTTTTGTAATGACTACCGGAAACTAAACGCGGTGTCAAAATTTGATACTTATCCTATGCCCAGGGTAGATGAACTTGTAGAGAGACTGGGCAAAGCCCGATATCTCACAACCCTAGACCTAACAAAAGGGTACTGGCAGGTTCCCCTCACAGAAAGGGCAAAAGAAAAGACAGCCTTCTCAACCCCAGACGGCCTCTTTCAGTATAAGGTGTTGCCTTTTGGCTTACATGGAGCTCCCGCCACATTCCAAAGAATGATGGATAAAATTTTAAAACCACATGCTCGGTATGCTGCCGCCTACCTGGATGATGTGGTAATCCATAGTGAAGATTGGCAATCCCACCTTCCAAAGGTCCAAGCTGTGCTTGACGCAGTCCGGTCTGCTGGACTAACTGCTAACCCCGCTAAATGCACTATTGGTCTGGAGGAGGCCAAGTATCTGGGATATTCTATTGGCAGAGGTTTACTCAAACCCCAAACACTCAAAGTGGAGGCGATACAAAATTGGCCAAGGCCAGTTACAAAAAAACAAGTAAGGACCTTTTTGGGGTTAATTGGGTACTATAGAAGGTTTATTCCCAATTTTGCAACTAAGGCAACCCCACTAACTGACCTCACAAAAGCAAGAGGACCGCTAATGGTAAAGTGGTCCCCCGAAACCGAACAGGCCTTTAGAAGCCTGAAAGAAGCTCTCTGTGCCCAACCAGTGTTGGTCACACCTGACTTCTCCAAAGAGTTCGTAGTCCAAACCGACGCATCTGAGGTAGGGCTGGGGGCGGTACTCTCCCAGGAGTCTCAAGGTGAGGAGCACCCCATCCTTTATTTAAGTAGGAAACTAAATCCCCAGGAGAAAAATTACTCCATAGTAGAGAAAGAGTGTCTCGCAATAAAGCTGTAGAGACGCTCAAACACTACCTGTTGGGGAGAAAATTCCGGTTGGTCACAGATCATGCACCCCTTACCTGGATGTGTCAAAACAGGGAAAAGAATGCTAGAGTGACCAGGTGGTTCCTAAGCCTACAACCCTTTAAATTTTCTGTGGAACACAGGTCAGGGCACAAACATGGCAATGCTGACGGGTTGTCAAGGATGCACTCCCTAATATCCATGGTCGCTCATCCCTCGAGGTCTGAGCTGGGGGGGAGGATATGTGACAGAAACCAGGGGATGGTAATAAATTCCGTATATAGGGCTCCCAGGATACTAGACAGTTTCTATCCTGTTTGGCCTGGGAGTGCAGCCTTATAATACATACACTCCATCCCACAGTTTGGCAAGCGCTGGAACTGAGGGATGAGAGATCCAGACCAGAGTTTGTCTGCTGCCTGATTTCTGTCACCTGTCATGCTAATTAGGAATCAGGTATGAAAGACTGATTTCCTGTTTGCTCTGGTCTCCCCACAAGAGCCAGGAGGCTGGAAGGCTGCTGAACTACAGAGGGGAGAAGCCTCTTCCCCAAACAGGTTCAATCTTTCTGTTCATTTGTGTAAGACTGCAAAAGTACCGTGTTTTGATGTTGGAAGTGGAAAAGCCACTTCCAACCCTGAGTCAGGGATATCTAAGTTAAGTTATCGCTCAGGTGAGCAGCTTTTGTTTTGATCTGTTTTCTGTTGTATGCACTGTGGCAGTCTCAGTGCCTGGGACTGAATAAACCAGGCATAGCCTGTTTAAAGGAACAGTACGTGACGCCTCATCATTTAACCTACCCTAAAAGACCGTGTTCTAAACAGTCCCGGACAAACGACGGAGCCCCGGAGTAAGCCGTTTGTCACAATATATATATATATATATATATCACACACACACACTAAGAGACGTATTCAGAGGTACGCAATGGAGACCGTTTAAAGTGAAACTAAAATTAGGCTTTATTGCGCCTGTCCCTTTAGCACAGCAGAACATTCAAAATAAGCCCAAGAAAAACTTGCTCCGTTCTGGAGAATATCTACACTTCTTTTTAGAGCAAAGATCAAAATTAACAAACTTTTGTACTAGAATGGGTCTAGATTGTTGTAAACCGCTTCTCAGTGCTTATATATTTAATTAGCATTCTTAAGCTTTTATGGGTTTACAATGAACATGCTAATGTCATATGGGTATGATCGTGCACATTTGTTACTCGGTAGGGTGCTCTTGTAATGTTCCCTAAATGTCATAATGGCCAGCACTATGGGTCCCTATCTCGTTTGCTGAATGTCAAAAAAAATTCTCATTGCCAAGGGGATATCGCGTTCAGTACTTCAGAGGGGAACACCATCCAAACTGAAGTGTAGAGGGCTGCACTTCAATCAACATCACTCGCGGCCTTGCCGCGACCATGTGATCATTACCTCAAGCAGTCACGGTCCCAGAAGACCGGCGGCATACTGAAGCAACCAGGCTTTTGGCAATTAATGTATCAACTGTAAAAAAATCCATAAATAGAATTAAAGATAAAACATTACTGGAAAAGGTAATGGCAAATACTATAAGTATGTTTATGAAAAAAGATTGAATACGTATGTTCTTAAAAGAAAAGCTGTATAGGGATATGCCAAACAGTTTAAAACACAGTAGGTAAAGAATTGATTCATGGAGCATTTACACATGTCGAATGGACTTGCTTTGCTTGTGAAACATAATTGTCAACTTGTACAGGCATTCTGCTTTCTTATAGTTCAATATAAATAAATATAGTAAAATATCTAATGAAAAAAAGAGTTCAAAATACACGGACGTAATCTCAACCACAATTTACTAGGTCATTGGAAAATTCTGATTTTGTTTTACAGAAATTTAAGAGCATAAGTCCATAGTTCCACTTTAGATGCGACTACATGGTTATCGTTCTCTTTTAATGGTTAATGTTCTTTTATTTAAAACAACTGTATCACAAAAATTTATACAAATAAAACTATTGTATGTCGCCAAAGAAATGTAATATATAGTAAAATTAAATGTATATTATGTTCCCTCACATATTCAACAAAAGAATCAGCAGGGTGTGCTGTTGGCTTAGGCGTGAATCATTTTATGAGATGACCTGAAGGTCGGTTTGTATTAGATACATTTTTTATATATATACTTCAGAGGGAAAATATCTGGGGTACGACAAGAGCTCGAGACATATAAAGGATGTGTGGTCTCCCCTCTGGTCAGTTATCTCTTTATGATAGCACGCAAAAAAAACAAAAACAGACATTCAACATGCAGAGAAAACACAAGGGTGCAAGTATGTTGCCATAGAAGACTCGAAGGAACTTACATATCGGAGCTAAATTTCCAATTTTCTTCAGCATCTTCTGGGACAAACGGGATTTTCCAGAGCGGTTAAATATCTTGGGGGGGTGAGACCGTGGCACCACAACCTGCAGTACTTTTCTGCCGAATCTTGCATCTTGCATTGAAAACCCAATTAATAAATGCATGGAAGACCAGGTTCCTGCCCTACAAAATATCTTGCATAGATGATTGAGTGTCTCCCCCAAGATGCTGCCATGGCCCTAGTTGAGTGGCCCTTCAGGCGCTGTGGCAGACTTTTACGAGTCTACTGTTCGTGTACAGGGAAGTGCCGCAGGAGTCTACCAGCTACTTATCCTTCGCGCTCCTATACTGGCGCGGGGTCCCTGGACTGCTTGACCTGTTCCCGGAGGGGTAGGCAGACCACCACAATGGATGCAGCGCTGCTCGTAGTATGTGGTTGAGCCCAGGGACCGCTTGTCTGATCTGATGAGGTTATCATGCACTAACCCCAAGGAAGAATGGTATGATAGAAATGCCCATAGTAGAGCGTAGGACAGCAGGTGCTTGTTCTAAAGCCAACTCGCCAGAACAAGCTCCTGGCAGCCTGGTTCGGTCTGTTCCTGGTAATCCGGAGGGTGAATCAGTCAAATTACGTGGTAGCTCTGGATCAAGTTTTATAGGCACTGGAGCTACCAAATAAAAATGCTGAAGTACCATGCGAGTGAGCAGGTGGTGATCGCGATGGCAGTGTGTAGCCACCACCGGGAGACACTGCGAGCAGAGCTCTGCCTTATCTCCTAGAAGAGGCTAGTCAGGGAGGCTCTGTGGAGGACGTGGGGATCGGGTCACAGCTCGTGGCTCCCCAACGGGAGCTGGCGTGAGAGTGGTTAGGGAGCTATGGGGGTCTGTTCATGGACAAGCCAGGATGGACTAATCTCACTGATTATTCGATCAAAACCGGGTCCCTCTGGAGAGGGAGATAGATAAGATGTTGGCGATGGGGGGTGTTCAGGCCCAAAGTCCCCAGGATTCATGGAGTAGTCCTTGTCCCCATTAAGGATGGAACCACCCGGTTCTGCGTGAACTACCAACAGTTAAATGCCCAGACCGTGTCAGATGCCTATCCCATGTCCTGGATGGATGTTGCAAGACGAGCTTGACGTGGCAAGGTATCTGACCACCATGGATCTGAGCCGGGGGTACTGGCAGATCCCATAGACTCAGGAGAAGTCGGCTGTCATCATCCCAAGTGGCTTGTATGAGTTTTCGGTCATGCCATTAGGGATGAAGAATGTGTCGGCTACATTCCAATGCCTGGTCAATCACCTGCTGGAGCAGATGCAAGCGTGTGCCTAGGCATATTTGGATGACCTGGCGGTCTTTAATAAAACTTTGGCCGACCACCTTACCCATATAGTGAAATTCCTATCCCACATCCAGGAGGTCGAGTTATGCTAAAGCCAGCCAAGTGTCAAATCAAGATGGTGGTTGTCGTATACCTCAGGCACAGAGTAGACTGGGGGCATCTCAAGCCCAAGCCCACCAAGGTGGAAGTCATTGGGGCCGGTTCCCAAGACCCAGAAACAGGTGCTTGTGATTCTGAGGACCGTCGGGTATTACCGCAAGTAAGTACCCCACTACAGCACCCTAGCTAGACCCCTGACAGACCTGACCAAAAAGCGGCTCCCTCGCACGGTAACCTGGTCACCGGAATGAGACAGTGCCTTCTCCACTCTCAAGGCAGCCCTGACAAGTGCTCCGATCTTGGCAGCTCCCGACTATGACAAGCAGTTCCTGAGTCAGACTGATGCCTCAAACTTTGGCATCGGCACAGTGCCGAGTCAGGTGGGTACTGATGGGGTTGAACACCCCATAGTGTACCTGAGCTGCAAGTTGCTAGATCGGGAGGTGGTCTATGCTACAATCAAGAAGTAGTGCTTGACCATAGTGTGGGCCCGAAATCCAGGGGGGAGTATAGGGAAGAAACACAAAAAAAACAGATCTGAGTGCAGTGGGAATGGGGATAAGAAAAATGAGTTTCCAAAATCTTGGCTCCTGTAGGATGGCTACTTACAAGATGTAAGAGTCAAAACAGCAGAGTTGACAATCAGTCAGTGGTAGATGTTAGTGTGGCAATCATCAGGGTGGTTCAGGTACTCAGGAGGGTAAATCCCAGGAAAAAGAGAGGAGAACAAACTTGCATAGCGCAGATCAACCAAGGTATAAGAAATATTTTATCTAGGTAAAAAATGCACTCACAATGTACAGAATAAAAATCGGGCATGTCACACTTAATAAGTGTATAAGAGGATATCATCAGCCAGCTGGCTCACCCCATCCCGTGACTCTCCGTACTCCTCCGTCTCTGCTCTACTGCGTCACCGCGCGGCTTGGCATCTGACCCGGTTTCATCTGTTGGTGGGGTCTGTACCTTCCGTGATCCCTCTCCAGACTGCTCCACAAGAAAGACTCCCACTCAACGCGTTTCGCTACGTAATCACGTCGGCTTCGTCAGGAGTGTGAAGTCTTAAGGTTACACTATGTCTCTATATAGGTTGGTTGCTAATTATTTAATACGAAACAACTGTTCATTAAAGCGCTATGGGGTTAATGTTATATGCTGGATCTATGACATAATAGGAGATAATCGCTCAATAGCACAATGATAGGAATCAGTACAAGAGAATTCAATGAATTAAGTACATACGAGAGAATAAGGTGCAGATAAGGAAATGTGGAGGTTATTTAAATCGGAATGACTCAGATAAATAGTTAAACACATATGATAAAATTCCTAATACAATGGATTCTAGTTGAAGGAGATAGAACACATATTTTTATACAAATTAATTATAAAATTATTATGCTAAACATTTCATATTTATTATAACTAGTATGGTTGTATTGAAATATAAATATGAATTGTTAAATGGACGGGAGTGAATTCTAACACATGGAAATAAATCCAAATGGAAATATACAAAGAGATATACTATGTCTAAGACTCCGAGAAATAAACACAGTGAAAGATATGATGCCTAGAGGGGAGACACAAAGCCAGAATTAGAACAAATTCATTTCAGAAATGCCACAATGTCCAACTCCATATTCAGTCCTCTTGGTGTAAGACTGCCCAATCGGTGAATCCAAAAAGATTCCCTCTTCAATAATTCTAGCTCTCTGTCACCCCCTCTCCAATGTTGTTGAACCTGTTCAATAACTGTATATTTTAAACCTGTTGGATCTCCCTTGTGAAATACTGCAAAATGATTAGATACACTATGCGTATTTAGTTGTCGTTTGATACTACTTAGATGTTCTACAATCCTTATTCTGATTGGCCTAGCAGTTTTGCCCACGTATTGAAGTTTGCAGGGGCATTCAAGTAAGTATATGACATGATCCGATCTACAGGCAAGACAGGTTTTAATATTGAAACTTTCATTTGTAACATTTGAGCTGAAACTAGCAGTAATAGGAGACTTAAACTGGCATGCCCTACAAGTTTTGCACCCATAAAATCCCCTACTATGACTCAGCCAATTGTTTTGGCTGGTTTTCTTCTGTCTGAGTGCACTGGGTGCCAGTTGATTTTTTAGATTAGCTTTCCTAAACAAAACACTGGGTCTATCCGGAATTTATTTTCCTAATATTGGGTCGTTCTTTAAAATATCCCAATGCTTGTTCAGGATCCTAGTAATCTTTTTTGATTCTTTGTTAAAACCTGTAATAAATGCAAAATCTAATTGATCATTTTTCTTTTTCTTTGCCCTTGGTTTTAACAGAGCACTCCTATTCCTACAGTCTGCTTTCAACAATGCTCTGTCCAACATCCCTTCAGCATAATCTTTCTCCAGAAATCTGGTTTTAATAAAATCTGCTTGCTGTAAAAATTGGTCTCTGTCTGTGCAATTCCTTTTTAGTCTATTAAATTGTCCTAGTGGTACATTGTCCATCCATCTAGGTAGGTGTCTGCTTGATCTCAAAATGTAATTATTTTTATCAATTTCTTTGAAAAAAGTTTTGGTCTTAATTGCATTATCTTCTGTGTAAATTACTAAAGCCAAAAAATTGATCCTTTCCCTACTTAGTAGATTTGTGAAATTCAAATTCCATGTGTTAGTGTTGATATAATCAAAGAACTTATCAAGTTCCTCTTCGCTCCCCTTCCATATTAAAAACACATCATCAATGAAACGGCGCCAGAGTACCAGGTCCGCCCCGGGCCCCCCCTCAGGCCAGATGAACTCTTCCTCCCAAACCACCATGAAGAGGTTGGCATAACTAGGGGCGAACCTGGTACCCATTGCCGTTCCACAATTTTGTAAATAAAATTCTCCACCGTACCAGAAATAATTATGGATTTAAAATAAATTGTATACTTTCTATAATAAAATCTGCCTGACTTTCTGGCAATTCACTATCTTGTCTTAATATGTGTCTAATAGCAGAACATCTCTTGTCATGATGTATAGAGCGATGTTACATCACATGTTGCCATTATATAATGATCTTCCCATTTTAACTCATTTAGTGTATTCAGAATATCCATTGTGTCTCTTAGATATGATTTTTGTTTGGTTACATATTTTTGAAGTATAGAAGAATAGAAGAATTTTGTATATTCTTTTAATGGATTAGACCTGAGTTTCATATAGGTAGTTCTATCCTCGAGGAGGCGTAATGACTCTTTGTCATAATCTCCTTTGTCAATAAGGACAACGACCCCCCCCCCCCCCCACCTTATCGGCTTGCTTGATAACCAGATCATCATTCTCCACCAGTTCCCTCAGTGGAGAATGATGATCTGGTTATCAAGCAAGCCGATAAGAGGGGGGGGGGCGTTGTCCTTATGGACAAAGGAGATTATGACAAAGTCATTACGCCTCCTCGAGGATAGAACTACCTATATGAAACTCAGGACTAACCCATTAAAAGAATATACAGAACAATTAAAATGTCTCTTAGATAAGGGAAAAGAAATAGGCACTCAATGAGAAAGAGTATAACTTTTTGTATGAAGATAAGGCAAAAATGCCAATTTTCTATCACCTTCGCAAAGTTCACAAGAGTGTAGTCAATCCCCCAGGCAGACCTATTGTCTCGCGGATTGGCTCACTCACAGCGAATCTGTCGATGTACATAGATAGGTTCCTTCAAAAACATGTAACCAAACAAAAATCATATCTAAGAGACACAATGGATATTCTGAATACACTAAATGAGTTAAAATGGGAAGATTATATAATGGCAACATGTGATGTAACATCGCTCTATACATCATGACAAGGGATATTCTGCTATTAGACACATATTAAGACAAGATAGTGAATTGCCAGAAAGTCAGGCAGATTTTATTATAGAAAGTATACAATTTATTTTAAATCATAATTATTTCTGGTACGGTGGAGAATTTTATTTACAAAATTGTGGAACGGCGATGGGTACCAGGTTCGCCCCTAGTTATGCCAACCTCTTCATGACGGTTTGGGAGGAAGAGTTCATCTGGTCTGAGGGGGGGCCCGGGGCAGACCTGGTACTCTGGCGCCGTTTCATTGATGATGTGTTTTTAATATGGAAGGGGAGCGAAGAGGAACTTGATAAGTTCTTTGATTATATCAACACTAACACATGGAATTTGAATTTCACAAGTCTACTAAGTAGGGAAAGGATCAATTTTTTGGATTTAGTAATTTACACAGAAGATAATGCAATTAAGTCCAAAACTTTTTTCAAAGAAATTGACAAAAATAATTAAATTTTGAGATCAAGCAGTCATCTACCCAGATGATGGACAATGTGCCACTAGGACAATTTAATAGACTAAAAAGGAATTGCACAGACAGAGACCAATTTTTACAGCAAGCAGATTTTATTAAAACCAGATTTCTGGAGAAAGATTATGCTGAAAGGATGTTGGACAGAGCATTGTTGAAAGCAGACTGTAGGAAAAGGAGTGATCTGTTAAAACCAAGGGCAAAGAAAAAGAAAAATGATCAATTAGATTTTGCATTTATTACAGGTTTTAACAAAGAATCAAAAAAGATTACTAGGATCCTGAACAAGCATTGGGATATTTTAAAGAACGACCCAATATTAGGAAAATAAATTCCGGATAGACCCAGTGTTTTGTTTAGGAAAGCTAATCTAAAAAATCAACTGGCACCCAGTGCACTCAGACAGAAGAAAACCAGCCAAAACAATTGGCTGAGTCATAGTAGGGGATTTTATGGGTGCAAAAACTTGTAGGGCATGCCAGTTTAAGTCTCCTATTACTGCTAGTTTCCGCTCAAATGTTACAAATGAAAGTTTCAATATTAAAACCTGTCTTACCTGTAGATCGGATCATGTCATATACTTACTTGAATGCCCTTGCAAACTTCAATACGTGGGCAAAACTGCTAGGCCAATCAGAATAAGGATTGTAGAACATCTAAGTAGTATCAAACGACAACTAAATACGCATAGTGTATCTAATCATTTTGCAGTATTTCACAAGGGAGATCCAACAGGTTTAAAATATAGTTATTGAACAGGTTTAACAACACTGGAGAGGGGGTGACAGAGAGCTAGAAATATTGAGGAGGGAATCTTTTTGGATCCACCGATTGGGCAGTCTTACACCAAGAGGACTGAATATGGAGTTGGACATTGTGGCATTTCTGAAATGAATTTGTTCTAATTCTGGCTTTGTGTCTCCCCTCTAGGCATCATATCTTTCACTGTGTTTATTTCTCGGATTCTTAGAGATAGTATATCTCTTTGTATATTTCCATTTGGATTTATTTCCATGTGTTAGAATTCACTCCCGTCCATTTAACAATTCATATACAATACAATATTCAATACAACCATACTAGTTATAATAAATATGAAATGTTTAGCATAATAATTTTATAATTAATTTGTATAAAAATATGTGTTCTATCTCCTTCAACTAGAATCCATTGTATTAGGAATTTTATTATGTGTATAACTATTTATCTGAGTCATTCCGATTTAAATAACCTCCACATTTCCTTATCTGCACCTTATTCTCTCGTATGTACTTAATTCATTTAATTCTCTTGTACTGATTCCTATCATTGTGCTATTGAGCGATTATCTCCTATTATGTCATAGATCCAGCATATAACATTAACCCCCATAGTGCTTTAATGAACAGTTGTTTCGTATTAAATAATTAGCAACCAACCTATATAGACATAGTGTAACCTTAAGACTTCACACTCCTGACGAAGTCGACGTGATTACGTAGCGAAACGCGTTGAGTGGGAGTCTTTCTTGTGGAGCAGTCTGGAGAGGGATCACGGAAGGTACAGACCCCACCAACAGATGAAACCGGGTCAGATGCCAAGCCGCGCGGTGACGCAGTAGAGCAGAGACGGAGGAGTACGGAGAGTCACGGGATGGTGAGCCGGCTGGCTGATGATATCCTCTTATACACTTATTAAGTGTGACATGCCCGATTTTATTCTGTACATTATGAGTGCATTTTTTACCTAGATAAAATATTTCTTATACCTTGGTTAATCTGCGCTATGCAAGTTTGTTCTCCTCTCTTTTACCTGGGATTTACCCTCCTGAGTACCTGAACCACCCTGATGATTGCCACACTAACATCTACCACTGACTGATTGTCAACTCTGCTGTTTTGACTCTTACATCTTGTAAGTAGCCATCCTACAGGAGGAGCCCTTTCCCACTGCACTTAGATCTGTTTTATTTGTGTTTCTTCCCTATGCTCCCCCTGAATTTCGTGTCTACTATTGCTACTACTGGGGACAAGTGAAGACTACCCCTCCCAGTGGGTCTGAGTAGGGTGTGATATTGTATATATTTTATATTACTATATCACTTTTTCACTTTATGTGTTATTTGATTGTCATATTCACTCATTAGAAAGATTTATAATATTTTTTTCACTTTAAGTATAGTGACTACCCTTTTATCTGTTTGCGCCTTTTTTCTCTTTATCACTATACCATAGTGTGGGCCCTCCAGAAACTCCAGCTATGTGTGTACAGGCTGCCTCTCTGTGGTCATTACGGACCTCAATTCCCTGAGCAGCTTCCAGTGGGTTTCAGTGGATAATGCCAAGCTGTTGCGGTGGAGTCTGGTCTTACAAGAGTATTGATTTCACCGTACAGGACAACAAGGGAAGCAAGCACAGCAATGCCAATGGACTTTCCAAGCAAGATGATCCAGCGCCGCCAAAGCTCAGGATTTTTGAGCATTGCTCTTGGGCACAAACCCGCTGCGGTTGTTACCCCAAAGCTCTCCCCTTAAGGGGGATGTGGGGAGAGAAAGGTGTGACAATACGTGTAGATTTGGCTGTTACATGAAAAGGTGAGGCCCGAAAACCAATAAACAACCAAAACAAAAAAACGAAGCCAAAGTTCTCTCAAATTTTAAATGCCACTAGGTGCACAATCGCCAAGAACTGGAAACAAATCTACCCCATCTTTCTTTATATCAAATAAACAAACAAATCTGGCATATAGTTTATATGGAAAAACTTTCATCTTATCTGGATGGTCACACCTCAATTCTCTGAGATTTGGGCCCCTTGGTTCCGACATGCAGGTATATTCCCATGCTTAGATTAAAATATTCTGAACGTTGTGATTTATGATGTATCTAAATTGTTGTTCACTATAATATATATGAACAAATGCTGTCCTCTTCCCTCCTCTCCTAATCCTCCCCAAATGTGATACAGCCAGACTATTTGTATCAATGTACTCTCCCCCCCCCCCCCCATTTCTTTTATGTACCCCCTTACCATTGAAAAACGATCAATAAAAACGTAAGTAATTAAAAAATAAATAAAAAAATAGTACTACCCTGACTTGTTGGCATCTCCCCGATTGGGAAAGGTGTATAAATACTCCTTTCTCCCCAGTGAAGGCTGTGTGCTGACAGAGCTGAAAGAGCATGCAGGTAGTCAGCAGAAGGGAACCGAGGAGACCCAGTGCGGGGATCTGGAGCATCCGGTGGAGTTGCCGTCTGTGTGTGCAGTGTCGGCCTGAGTGGTTTGGAGTGAACCAAAAGGTGGGTAATTTAAAACTGCCAACTAGCGGAGAGCACGGCATTGCTGCCCATACTACTGACCACAGCAACCCCAGTTGGGAACACATCAGGGTTAGCTTCTGGACAGAGGTCCCCGCACCTAGGACTTCAGGTAGTTCTCCGTGTGTGTGTGCGTTGGAAACTTTTTCCAATAAATTCACTTTTGTTCAACTCTGCAGTTCCGTCTAGTGTACTTATCCCTGGTAATTGTTCTGGTCTGTCGTGACTGGTATGATGGGGCTTTTATTAACCAGTAATCCAAGTATGTCATTACGCAAATGTCCTGTTGTCTTAGCGTGGCCAACAACATCGTAAACATCATGGAGGGGTTTAAGAGCCCCAAAAAGGTGGTGCACTAAACTGGTAATGCTGGTCCTTTACGCAGAAGCGTACTGCACCGACACACTTTATTCGAGCAAATACCCGGTATGTACCTGGCAGATACCTGGAATGCGCCGCTCCTCACCTCTGACAAGCCCCGTTGCATTTGCCTTCCCAGCCTGGGTTCATGCCTGGCTGATGGGCGGCTGATCTGTTAAATGATAATGATTAGGATTTAATAGGCTGCAATGCTTCGCGTGTCTACCAGATGGCATAAATTCATGAATTGTAATGCAGTATATATATATGTAGTGTGCAGTATTGCAGCCAACGGGAATAAAATGCTTCAATCCCTGCCGGAAAATAACTCAATGCACTCGGGCAGAAAACAGTCACAAACCTCAATACACCCAGGTATACCCGAATTCGTGGGACTAGCCGTGCTCGAATAAAGTGTGTCGCCAGTGTATGAACTTTCGATGACATTGTGCTATGGAGATATGAAGGTAGGCATTCCGAAGACCCACTGATGCCAGATTAACTTTCTGCACTTCCGTCACTACAGCTCTTAGCAACTCCATCTTGAAGGTTAAGGCTTATATACACGTTTAAAAAAAAAAAAAAAAAAAAACACCTGCTTTATGGCCTTTCAGGTCAAGAACCGCTCTGAAACCTCCTGATGCCTTAGCCACCAGCATTGACCAGCAGCTGATATATTGCCTCCATCAGCCACTTTCTCCAGGTGACTTGGAAGCCTTGACTCCTTGAAGCCAAATTCTAGCGCTTTGCAGATCCAGGCATCCTTTGTTGAATGGACCTAATGGTCTAGAAAACTCGCCAGGCAGCCAACATTTATTTCCAGGCCAAGGCCCTGTGACCTTCATGGGCATTGCTTCTTGATGCTGACTGGTGCCACCCCTTGCCTGGGTCTGCTCTTGAAAAGAGGACTATTAACACTACAGATTCCAACTTCTGTAGTAAGGTCTACCAGGGCTGAAAGTTCTGGAATGCTTTCCTTGGAGGTCTTATGAATGAGAATGCAGGTCTCATCTTCCTTTGCTGTGGTAGGATAAGGCAAAGTAACAGTCTATTCTGGTGTCCACTGCGCATGATTTTAGCCATAAGGCCCTCCTGGCAGCTACAAATTGGCTAACGATTTTGCCAAGAAGCGCATAACTTCCATCGATTAATCACATAGAAAATCCATTGCCACGTTAAAGCTGCAGTTCAGTCTTTTTTTATTTTTTATTTTATTTTTTACTTCTATAGTTTCATGTGTGCAATCTCTAATTACCTAAAGAACTGTATAGCTGCAGGTCAATCCATTCTCCATGTATTGATCGGTGAAATTTGGCGACATTTTTAAAGCTGGGATTTGTTTATAATTTGCCTCCGGCAGTCAGTGGAAGACTCATGAATATTCATGAGTCTCCCAGCGACGGTGTGCTCGCTCCCGATCTGCCGCTGTGTGGTGCCCCCTTCTGCCCCGATCCCTGTGGCTGTCAGCCTGCGCGAGATGGAGGGGGCTTGCGCCGCCAGTGGGGAGTGGGAAGGGGGGAGCGGGAGATGTGTTTCACTTCTGCTCCGATCCTTGTGCCTGCCTCCCTGCCCGCGCGGGAGATGCAGGGGGGTTGCGCTGCCTTGTGGGGGGTGGGGAAGGGAGGGGGGAGCGGGAGATGTGCCCCCTTCTGCTCCGATCCTTGTGCCTGCCTCCCTGCCCACGCGGGAGATGCAGGGGGGTTGCGCTGCCCCCGTGGGGGCGGGGAAGGGAGGGGGGAGCTGGAGATGTGTTTCACTTCTGCTCCGATCCCTGTGCATGCCTCCCTGCCCGCGCGGGAGATGCAGGGGGGTTGCGCTGCCCCCGTGGGGGGCGGGGAAGGGAAGGGGGAGCTGGAGATGTGTTTCACTTCTGCTCCGATCCCTGTGCCTGCCTCCCTGCCCGCGCGGGAGATGCAGGGGGGTTGCGCTGCCCCCGTGGGGGAAGGGGTTGTGTCCCGGAGCAGTGGTGGCAGCAAGGTGGTGAGTATGTGTGATTATATGTGTGTGTGTGTGT